>NC_041361.1:19298810-19396310 GCF_900634415.1 Cottoperca gobio
AGAGGGAGAGGCAACACCACTTGTTTTCTACACAAGGAATGTAGAAACTCTCACCTCTAAAACATATATCACAGTTTATATAACCTTTATTTATTCAATACTTTTTTCCAATTAAGAACATTCAAGACAAACATGACATCTCTAGCACACACCTGGACCAGCCTCCACTATTGGACAGCATCACTACAATTGCAAAATCAAACAAACCACTCTCAAAACGGATTCTACTATCCTCATATTCCAACAGGCACATGGGAAAAATACCTCAACATCCACACTAACAACCACTTCTGGAATAAAATCATCAGCATGTCTAGGAATCCTAACGTACAACTAATACAATACAGCAGGGGTAACTAACAGGCGGACCGCGGTCCGAGTCCGGACCCTGTCGCCGACTTACCTGGACCCGGACCTATAATCAATAAATTATTGAGGGATTTTTAATTTTGACTGGGCGCTTCTATTTTAACCGGCGCACCTTTTCTCCTTTTTACGGCACTGGTTTAGACGAGTTAGCGATACAGGAAGAGAAGACGGAGAGACGAGTGAGCCACAGGCAGGGAGAGAAGACAATCTGTATAGTTCAATGTTAAGTGACAATAAATATTGTCTAAATACTTTTAAATTTTACTTTCTTTATTAGATTTGACAGTCAGATGTTGACATGCAGGCGTTGATACCGCTACTAGGCTACTTCAACATATCTCACACTAATTCATAACGCACGTTAGACATTATGATGTTCCGGACCTTAGCTTGCGGAAGTTTTCTCTAACTGGACCTCTTAGAATTTTAGTTGAATATCTCTGCAATACAGGATCATTCACAGAACACACATCCCACAGCACAAAATGCTAATAATGGGATTGACCCATAGACAATGAGTCCACTTCCTCCCACAGTACAAAAGTGAAGCGAAAATATCTCCGATATGGGAATCGCCATTTTTAGATTTTGATATAATTTGGAGCCAGAGTCTGCGCAGTAGTGAAATAGTCGAGGTATGTAGGTCCCGCCCAAACACCCGCCCGAGCCTATCATGAGCCGAGAACGGTCAAAGCTTGTTAGCGTGAGCCACCTAGCTGCTACATTAGCACCACAGTAGCTGTTTGGCTTTAAAGACTTAACAACTAACCATAATATCTCTATAAATACATTGATGATCAATTTGCCACATGTTCTAATACAGAGTATTGTTATGGAAAGTTAAAGTTACACCTCTCGCTGCGACTACTTCACTCAGAGCAGCTGTCAATCATGACATCTCACCACCGTTTAATAAAATATAGTCAACAATTCTCAGATCTATCCTGCTGCCAGTGAACTAATGCCACAACTCAAAGCAGGTAACTGCGGTAACATGTATGTGTATGTGGGAGTGTGTGTGTGTTTATGTACAAACTAAATGATTAACAATACTAGAGAAATGATACTCGGCTACAATATATCCAAAGCCAAACAGATCACACCCTCCCTTTGTTCTTGTTTTTCAAATTATTTTATTTTCACATGCTGTCCCTTGTTATTAATCTGTGTCCTTTTCATGTGTTGTAAATCAATGACATCTGTTGTTGCTTTTGTATATGTTAGTATGTCCAAATTGTCTACATGGTATGCACAAAAGAAACCCCCCCCCCAAAAATGTTTAATTATGCAAAGGTGGTCATCTTTTGAACACCCTTCTTCACATTCAAATACCCCCAGTAGTTACTGTATGCTAGAAGAGTCGTCTAGTGTTAGCCACTGTAGTTTTAAGTGTTGTATATGTGTATTCACACTGTATTAATTAACTTGTCAATAACCTGTAAAGCACTTTATATTGCAATAACCCATATGAAATGTACCATTTGAATAAAGCTGGATTGATTGTGCAGCCTTACAAATGGAGTTTGAGTGTCTTGCTCAAGGGCACTTTAACATAGTTTGTGTCCTTATCCAGTATGGAAGTCCAGGGTTGCCAATATTAAACAATAATTATTCAGATTGAATATTACATGTTCCATTAGTGTGAAAATGTCCATTGTCATATTTGAAAATAGCCTACATAATTATTGCAAAAATGTTCTGTCTTTTCCAAAGAATAACACTGACATACTAATAATGAAATGCAAAGTGGAGCAGACTTTCAAATTAACAAACGTTTTCTTGTTATATTGTGTTTTAAACTTGACTGTAATGATGTATTTTTTTTTGTTGCTAAAAAACAATAATAGGAATCTTATTTTTAATGTGGTCATTTCACATAAAATGTTAATATTGTCATGGCTTTGTTGGCAATCAATTCAGTTTTCATTTTAATCTTTATTTTCGAAGTAATCCTGCATTTACAAACATAGAACTTCATACATCAGTAATAAAATTGTATTTATTATTTAACAAAATTATCATTTTTAACCGGCACTTGACCTCCGTAATCCAGGAATATGTACTTTAATACAATTACATTTCCTGAAAATGTTTAGTCCACACAAGAAACAAAGAAAACAATGTTTTAATCATAAGAGCAAAGACAATTTGATTAAGTGTGTGTGCGAGTGTGTGAGGGAGTTTTGATTGATCAATCTTTTCCATGACTAAGCGCTCGATCAAAGTAGAAAAAGATTCAACAGTTTTATGAAGCACAGTAACTTTAATGATGACAACTTGAAAGTAGATTTGAAATGAAAGCAGTTGGTCTGTTTTGAACTTTACCTTGTTGGATTGTAATTGGATTTCCATGTAAATTGAATCCACTTGTACTATTTATAATAAAGATGTTAGATATTTTCAGGCAGCAGCATCATAATAATTTGCATCATACTGTCCCTCCACGTCCAAAAATTATCTTTAGTCTGATGCTAAATCTAATTTTAACTAACCTTATTACCATCACCAAAGCAACTAATCCAACACGACATACAAGTGATACCTTGACCCCCCTTGTTCCGCTCTTCTTCTCTGCCTACCTGGCTGTGTCAGGCTGTCACTCATAAACCAATCATAAGCTAACATCTCCCTCCTCTGGTTCTCCGTCACCTCTGACCCCGTCCCTGAACTCAGGTCTCCTCGAGTACAGCTGGATGTGACAGTGAGGCACTCACCCATGGCCGCAGACAGAGCCGCCAATCATCTGGGATAATCAGAAATGGGCTGACCCTGAGCTGACCCGGCCTTGCAGAGGGCTGACGGGATGAGAGCCGCTGGAGTGAAACCTACAAGGTATTTTCTCTCCCACACACACACACACATACACACACACACACACACACACACACACACACACGCACACACGCACACACACACGCACACACATAGTGCAGGCTCATATAATGTAGCTTTTGAGTAGTGTATCAAAATCCACTACACTTTATAAGCATTAAAGGAATTTGACTCCATCTTGCTCTCTCTTCCTATTAAACATTTTCATGTTTTTGAATCCCCACTTTTTGGTCATATGAATTTGCTATTTATAAGAGTGAGCTAGTTTGTATCAAAAATAGTTATTTCTGGCAGTTTCGTATGTAGTATATGAATAAACAAATACATTTCCCATCCTTACCCAAGACAGAAAATGTC
Organism: Cottoperca gobio; assembly: GCF_900634415.1. Lineage (NCBI taxonomy): Eukaryota > Metazoa > Chordata > Actinopteri > Perciformes > Bovichtidae > Cottoperca > Cottoperca gobio. The sequence continues at coordinate 19,302,369 of NC_041361.1, forward strand.
CGGAGAATGAGGTCTGGACATTGTATTTCAGGGTTTTCTGGCTTTTCACTAGAAATAAAACAGCTTTTATTTTCAAAACAAGTCAAAACATTACTGTGGTGAAACTACGCTACTGTGTTCTGAATATCTGTTGGTTACGCAGCTTTGCAATTTGTATGCATTATACACTGATACAACATTTTATCTGTCACTCACTGCTGAAAGTACGGAACACAATAAAAAAAACTATATTTTATTATATAGTGCAATATAAACTGAGCATTATAGTGAAAGAGCTTCTTTATTGGACATGATTGAATGCTCTATATTGCAGGAAATGGCCCTTTAAGGTGTGTATTAAATGAAAGTGTTCCTGTCGTACCTCCCGTGTCACTTATCTTGCACCCCCACATTCAAGTGGTATGTACCTCTTTAAAGTAGCGGTGCAAGATACGTAGGTATATATATTTGTATGGTATATACATAAGCCATACATATGCATAACTCAAGAACGTTCAACCTTTTTCACAGATGACTATGGGTAATTATCAAAACATTCTGAATATTGTTTTGTCTTCATGATAAAGTTCACATGGTGCCCCATGTGTTCACGAGATCAACTCGCCCTTGACAAACAGCAACCACAGTGATGATCTGATTGTTTATGTTATATTGTGCAGCGGGGATCCATGCTTGGTCTATTAACCTTTAGCATGCTACAATATTCATCATTCACTCATGGCACGGGAAACGCCATGTCCTTTCTTGTCATTGTCCGAGGGAGAGGGGGAGAGAGAAAGGGAGAGAGAGGGGGGGAGATACAGAGAGAGAGAGGGAGGGGGGGAGAGGGAGGGAGGGAGAGAGAGAGAGAGAGAGAGAGAGAGAGGAGAGAGAGAGAGAGAGAGAGAGAGGAGGAGAGAGAGAGAGATACGAGAGAGAGAAGAGGAGGGGGGGGGTAGAGAGAGATACGTGAGAAGAATCTCTTTCTTATCGCGCGCTCTATCAGTGGGTTATTCCCTCTTTGTTTCTCTTTCTCTTCTCTCGCTTTCTCGCTCTTTTTCGCTCTCTTGCCTCTCTCCTCCTCTCTCCTGTTGTCTCTTTTTCTCTCCTTCTTTTTTACCTGGCGATCTCTCTCCCTCTCTCTTCTTTCTCTTTTTTCCCTTCTCTTTTTTCTCCCTCCTCTTCTGCTTTCTCTCTTTCTCTCTCGCTCCTTTCCTCTCTCCCTCTCGTTCTTTCTCTTCTCGCTCTTTTCGCTTTTCTCTTCCTCTCTTTTTCCTCCTCTTGTTCCTCTCTCTCTCTTTCTTTCTGTTTCTCCTTTCTCTCTCTCCTCGCCTTCGGGTCTTCCAGCTCTCTTTTTCTCTTCGCTCTCCCCTCCGAGAGGGCGGAACTTAGAGTGAAGAGAGGGTTTCATGAGTGAGAGAGACAGAGATCAGGTGGGTGGAAGAGAGAGGGAGATGATGAGTCCTGTTGTTGTGTAGAGCCTCTCCCTCACTGTCATCTTGCCACTGACTAACTAACTCAGTCACTAAACCAGAAATTCACTAATAGTAGAGAGTACAGAATAAGTAGCTAAAGGAAGCTTGAATCACAAGCGTCCATGTGATGGTATGTCCTCGCTTTATTAGTGTTACTTCGAACCACCAAACGCCCTCTGCGTTTCCTCAAATAGCGAATGCACGGTATGTAAAGATGTCAGCTGTCACTGTTGTCTAACGTGCAACAATTACAGCAACAGTGTTAGTGCGGAGTGAGCCTTTGTGTAGCGGCTTTGACTCTCACTCTCCTTTTTCTTCTTATCTATGTACAGGAGTCCTTTATTTTACACTTAAACTCGCTTTTTCACTTCAGTTAAAACTTTCGCTGGCAGCTTTAATGGCTGTAGCTTCTAGCTAATTAAAATATTTGACTGGCTTATACACAGTCTAGTTGTGAAGGTTTTTCTTTTTTACGTAACAACTTTTTCAGCCCTGATACCGATATCTGGGATTTGGATATCGGATGATACCAGTACAAGTACCGTTCAGATACCAGTGTTTAACAGGTGGAAACATTTTTCGAATGGATCGAAGCTTAATCAAGAATTACAATTCCAGTATAGAATGTACAAAGTATATAATTGAATTGAATAGATTGGTCGCATTCTCACCCCATGTCCGATCCAGATATTTGAGTCCGTATCGACCAAATATCCGATAATGGTATCAATGCATCTATATAACATGTTGTGTAACCGTGGTAATGATTTGCTTCTTGGCCTTAGAGTAACTTTTAGCTACCACTAAGGTGGTAAGCTAGTTAGCTGGACATACTACCAGTTGCATTTTACATTAGAGCAGATACACTCACTGTTTAATCCATTCCTTACACTTTTGCTCTTGTGTATTTGGTTTAAAAAACTAAAACAAGACAACACCAACTCCAAACTCTTTCAAATCAGTTCTGCTTCAACATGTGGAGAAGTCTACATCTGTACAGGTCAGCCATGCTTAGTTAAAGTTTCTTAGCTATGATTGGACAATTGCTTTTTGGTGCCTTTGTATCTTTCCATTGACCTCTGATGCAGTCATGCCGTTTCGAAAATTCACTTTATATTCCATCTGAACATTTTAAGACTGAAATTGAGAGGGGATAAAGAAACATAGCATGAAGGACGCTGGTATCCTTTGCAAATGTCTGCCTGTACATTCCTGCAGTCCCACTGCAGACAATTCCCTCTTGAAAGCAATGCAGACGCTTTAGTCCAAACCCACTTATCATACGTGCAAACAACCAGCAGGATACAAACTCAGAACATCGAGAATCTTGCAAGTACTTTAGCTTCAAGTAGGCGGAACCATTTCAAGTGCAGTTCATTAGCCTCAAATAAGCCAAACCCATTTAAGTGCTACATACAGAAATGAGAAAAAAAAAATAAAAATTTTGTTTATATATATATTAGGGCTGTCAAGCGATTAAAAAAATGTATCTAATTAATTACAAGCTTTGTGATTAATTAATCTAAATGAATCGCATATATCAATATTTGCTGTGAGAAGCATTTCAAAATATTCAAATGGGTTTTGGAAGATGAGTGAATCAATGAGTAGCATTATAAACTGGTCAACATGTCTTTTATTTCAATACTATTTCTCCAATATCTTGTATGCTACATTTATTTTAGACGACACAGACCAACAGTTTGACATAGAGTGCAATTTCAACAGTTACATCCGGGAGTTTATTAAATGTAAACTTTCACTGGGCCAAGTAACGTTTCTCATCCGTTTCATCACGTTGACGAGGCTGCTGTGGCCGTGGCGCGTCGGTGACGTAAAGAGTCAAGGGGCATCTAAGAGCGCGATAAAGCTGCGTTAATTTTTTTGTCACGTTATTGTTTCTGTGATTAATTAATCAAAATTAACGCACTAATTCGACAGCCCTAATATATATATATATATATATATATATATTTGTATTTTTTTTATTTATTATTATTATTATTATTGAGTAAGACTCACAATGTCTGTAAATAGGCTATATAGAAACTTCACCTGTTTCATAGCAACAGCAGCGGACACATCTTCAAAGCAGAGAAACACATGATTTACATGTAATCTATTCTTTAGAAACAGATTATTGTATGTTTGCATTAAAGAAGATGCGACGCATGCAAATTGATGTTTAGACAATCACTGTTTGAAGGGAGGGGTTTAGTGAATGGGCAATTTCAAAATTACATTCCAGGTCATTTAGCAGATGGTCTTACAGTGAACTAACTACAGGGACAGTCTCCCTGGAGCAACTCAGGCTTAAGCACCTTGCTCAGGGGCACAATGGTGGCAGCCTGGTATTGAACTCACAACCATCTGGTGTTGTATTTGGAAGCCGTACCACTAGACTACTAGGCCATCACCACCATAGATTAATACATAAGCAAAAGACACGGACGTCTACAGAGTTCAATTTTACCTCTTAAATTGTTAAATTCACTCATACCCACATTATAACGTTACTTTTTTAATTCAGTTTGTAAAATACTGAGCAATTATTTCTCCTTCATTGAGCCATTATCAGAGCCAAACGTGCAATGGGAGTCTAGGCCGGCTCTCTATATGGTCACCACTAGTTTTATGATGCAACTTTAGAGCCTCAATAAACCTTTTTCGTAACTACTTGAGTGACAGTGAGAGAAGACAAAATAGGAAAAGATTGAGATGGGAAAAGCAAAAATGTGGAGATGAGAGTTGCAGAGATTCCGGGGTTGTGTTGTTAGTATTCAACCACAAGCGTCTGAGCTGGCCTCTTTGAAACATCCAATTCCCCACTCACCTGTCGTATACCGAAGCACAGAGAGGGAGGAAAGCAAGACAGAGAGGAAAATTAGAGAGTATCAAAAAAACAAAAAAACTAAGAGGTGAGTTGGACTTGGATAGACAGAAGAAGAATAACAAAGGGAACAATCTCACTCAGAAGTTACTGATGCCGTGTTAGAATACGTCTTTGTTGCCGCTCCTTGTTAGAAGTGCGCTTGAAGCGGATGTCTCTGCGCCTGTCATAGCATCAGAGTTAAAACTTACAGTAGCCTTTCATCTCACTTTTTAAAGGTGATTTTTGTGGCATTTTGAATTTCTGTTTTTCATTAACACTGGTGAGAGAAAGGAAAGGATTGTGATACACAGTGCATATCAAAAGCCCACACACGCTTTGAAAGGTCACAACTTACAAGGCTGGAAATAAAAGCCTGATAAACTGTCACATATTGACGATGTCAAGTTGAAGTATGAACGTTTAAAGAATGTCTGATTCAAAGGACGAGTTTTAACATTTTAGGGAAATATACTTAGTTGCTTTCTTTCTAAGAGTGAGATGTAAAATGGATGTCACTTTCATGTCTGTGTGTTAAATACGGAGCTGGAGTCAGGACATGGCTAGCGTGGTGTATTCAAGTGTCACTTTGTCTCTCTCCTGGCTCAATGACTGTTCCCAGCATCCCAAAGCATTGTTGTCACAGTGAGGTTGCCATGTTTGATGACACTGTTTCTGTACCAACACCAAAACCTGCATTTACCGACCGTATCTGGAAACCTAACCTGTAGCCGGAGATGCAGCACAAAAGTGCACTAACTATTGTTCACAAAGAATCAATTTTAACATGTTAAATCAAAAATGTATGCTTTTTCCTTTCTGTTTACTTATTGGTTAAACAGATGTGTGTAATGAAGACTGCTTGAGAGGTTTTTGCAAGTGTATTTTAGAATTTAGCACTAAACCAGATTATCTGTTTCCCCCTGATTCCAGTCCTACAATAAGATGAACTGAACCCTGTCCTGACTCCAGCTTTGTGCTTAAAGTTACAATCTCAATATCTACGACGATAAGCGGTAATTGAAGGTGTGTTTATGGATCTCACTTTTCCAGAGATCAGTGTCAGCTTTCCTCCGGGAATGTCACCACATATACCCACTTTGTAATACTGCAAAATGCAAAGGCTTTCCTGAGTGGGCCATAGGCGCAATCACCATTGTGTTACCTCATGCAGCGATACATAGTGACTTAACAGACATTTATTCAAATGAAAATCTTCAAGATTATTACTTTAATTCACAGACATGAGACTCTTTTAAAGATTCTTTTAAATAGTGCAAAAATTGGTTGCTCAAACGTTCGAATTTCGCCTTACAGCATTACGATCCTGGTAGCTGACCTCAACTGCTGTGCTCCTTTCCTTCCACAGACCTGCACGTCAGGTGAAATACAAACTGTAGAGTGAGTGTGAGTCCAACTCTCACAACTCTCAACCGCACAATGGTGATTTCATCAATGACAAACCAATGTTTTTTATGTGTTATGGGTTAACTTCTCACTCCCTCTTATGCTTGAAAATTCTCTGTGGACTATTTTTTGCACATTGTGAAACAAGTGAAATTCTTGCAAATTGTTTAACATGTATATAATAAGCGTCTGTAGGAAAATGGTCCATTTTGTTCCTCTCATTTGCAAAGTTTTCACTGGGCGATACAAAACTGGGCCCGGGCCAGTGGTAGTGATTAGGGTGGAAATACTGAGTATTTTGTGTCACATCAGCAACCAGAGTGAGTGTTAGACAGAGAAGGAGAGAGAGTGGCTGTTAATGACGACTATTATCTTCTCATCTTTTTGAGTGCTGCATTTGCAAAAAACGAAAACTGAATAATTCATCCCGCAGAAATAGTAAATAATCATTGCAATTCTAATGGGAATCTGTAGCATGTATATTTTATGAACGAGCAAAAGATTTAAGACAAACGGGTTCATCATAACACACACACAAAGGCACACACACAGAGTAATTAGTATGATTGCTTCCCCAAACACCCACAGTCTAAACCTTCAAACAAAAGTCTACAGACGGTCTTATCCGTGGAAATCTATGCCAGCTACATAGATAATGTCTTTGTTTCCATCCCTCTTTCCCGTTCTGTCTATTGAAGTGATTTTATGCATATTCGCAAAGGCTAATTCTCTGGCGTTCACCCCGAAGTACCCCTCTGTGCATGTCTGCTCGTAGCAGGGAGCAGCCTCTGTGCGCAGCTGCATGTGGTGAGATAACGGCAAGATTAGGAATACATGATCGCAAGCCACACAAAGTGAGAGAAAGTTATACTGAACTTCACACGGAACTGTGTGGAACTGCTGGGTTGGCTGCTAGGTCTGATAGATTGCTGGAGTGATGACTGAATCTGAGTGTCATGTCCCAGTCCCTTATCTAAAAATGTTTCTCCTTGTTTTTCTGCCATTAGTTGTCTTCCTGTTTTATTTTGGTAGAATATCCCTTGTCTCTCTTTTCAGATACTTCACTTCCTGCCTGTGTGATTACCTGCACTGATCAGTTTCGCCTGTTCCTAATCACCTTCCTCTACTTGTGTATTTAGTCTCTCTTTCCCCCTTTATCTGTGCTAGTTCGTCTGATCTGTTCTAGTGAGCCTTCCAGCGGTAATCTTAGTTCTTGTTACCTTGCCTTGTCACTAAAAGTATGTTTAGTCAAGTGTTTTTTGTTACTTTGTTACTCTGTTCTGTTTGGATTTTGAACATTTACCTGTTTGTTTTTGCCTTTTTTAAATTAAAGACTGTTACTGAAACCTTTTTTCCTTTTGGGTCCATTTCCTGCTGACACCCTGATAGTTAATAGCTGTGTCTCAATTCAGGGGCTGCAGCCTTTGGAGGCTGCATTTGTAGACCGTTACAGTGGCCGCGACAGGGGTGTCCCATTTCGGCGACTCCTTCAAATGCGGCCTTCTTTTGCCGGATTTAGAGGATGCATCTGATGCATCCTTCACAGCCGCAGGTATCCCAAGATTCATTGCGTGGCCAGAGAAGTTTTTTTCCAACGAGAAATGGTGCCCCTCGACCCAGCAGTAACTGCAAATGGATATACTTTTAAATGTAAGTATTGGGTTTCAACTCGCTCGAATGGCTAACGATACTAATGTTATAAAATTAAAGGACCTTATAACATGTTCGCTAAAATGATAGGTTAAGTTACAGGACGTTAACCTATAACCGTATAGCTTATAATTGTTATAAGCTATAACCGTCAACCTTAAACGGTTAAGCTATATTGCTTAACCGTTTAAGGTTAGGAGCTGCTGTACGATGCAGCTCGGCAAGTTAGCCTTTGAAAGTAGAATTTTTAAGACCTTAACTTTCAAACCTAAGGGTTTTAAATGTTGATTTATATTATACATAGATTGTATAGATAATGTATACTTCATATTACCTGCTTGGTTTTCTGACAGTTGAATATCACTTATTAAAAAGTCCAGTGCAATCGTTCGGATTGATTATACATATTTTATTATTTATAATATGTGTACTTATTTTGCAACTTAATCTGCTTTTGTTTAGGGGTGTATCACTAAACTTGTTCTAACATTTTGTTTTGTATTAGGGAGAAGGAGACAGAGGCAGGAGAGAGGAGTGCAGGGAGAGGATGGACAGACTCTTCTCTCTACTGGAGACACTTCTTGTTGACAAATGAAATGTAAATTAATTGAAATAAATACTATATATATGATGATGAATATATTGTGTATTTAATTTACATGAACTATAAATGGAAATGTATGAATTTAATTGATTTCAAGGTTCAAGATGGATTTATTGTGTACATATGATTTATTAATTTAGAAAAGGGATTAGGTAATTTTCTAAATTAAATATTAATGAATGATCGAACAAAGACTGATTACATTTTGTATTATAAACAGAAAAATATTGACATTATTATATGATATTTATGAGTCATTTGACTTATTCTGCCGTGCTTTAGGGCACTTACGTTTGTCTCCAGTAGGGGTGTAACACAAAGTTACTATCTGTATCAGATTATCTCACAAAATGACTATCTGTATTTATACTCAAGTAATGTTCTTGGGTACAATTTCGCAGTACCTGTACTTTAATTGAGAGCATTTTATGTTCCACTGTATTTCAGAAGTAAATGTTGCACCTTTTACTCCATTACCTTAATCTGACCGCTAAAGTTACTTAAAATCAAGTTGTTATAAGTAAAGCATGCAATCAATGTATATGTTAGTTAAAGATTAAAGATAGACTGTATATTAGGAGACGTATTCAACGTGACGTCCCCCATTGATTTGTGGTTTCCATTTGTGAGCCACAAGTTTGGCATTTTGGTCGTTATCTTCTTTTTTTGGAGCCAGGTGTGACCATATTTGGATGAGAAGGTGCAAAGGAGCGAGATCCGGCGGGTCCAGGTGACTGTAATGCTGTAAGTAAGAGGCTCAGTGAAAAACATCCTGCTTAAAACCAAATGTACTTAACGAAGAAAAAAAACACCCAACTCCTTAGAGTGTCTTTTAGTACAACCGCGTGCTGAACAACATTGTGCAACTTCTCAATCACAAGGTAGCCCCATCCTAAAGCATACTCTGCTCTACCGTCTATTTTACTTTAAATGTGACCTTAATTTACTAAATGAACATCATGCTGTAACTGAGGCAATAATTCAGGTGAGATGTCGGGTTATTTTCTCATAGACTTCTATACAACTGGACTTCTTTTTGCAACCTCTGGAGTCGCCCCCTGTTGGATAGTAGAAAGAATGCAGGTTTAAGGCACTTCAACATTGGCTTCACTTTTTAGACCCGGACGTTGCCCCTTGAGATTCAAACTATCCAACAGTACATACAGTAGTTAAAACGATTATTAAATATAAAAATGCTGTTTGTGTGGTAACGCTTCAGTACTAATATTCAAATAATATTATATACTGTGATTATATTAACACTCTGAAAGGGACCATTATGCCCAAATAGTACTTTTACAAATATGCGGGTCGTATTCTAGTTTCTGTATAATGCAATACACAATATAAAGAATACATTGAAATACTAATAACTAAAATATAAAAATTAGAGATTGTATAGACTCAGTTTAGAGCTGAAATATTTCCCCCTATTTCTTTGGAGAAGGTGGCTCTGAAATACATATTGTAAATTGCAAACAGTAAATTGTCTGTGTAAAATCTTAATCTAAAAAGTAACTACAGCATAGCTATCGCTTATTAGCCATTCGCTTACATCCCTAGCTAATGGCATAATTAGATGTTGATGTAACTAGTGCTGGCAACATCTAATACAGTAACTATCTGTACTGGTACGCACGGCTTTCAGGAATTAGTCACAGCCTCTGAGGCACACTGACAAAAGCTCTCACCTTCTCAGCCTGTGTTTGCAGTCTGAAGAGACTCACGGCTGCACTTTGATTAAAAGTTTGACTACTTGAAGTGGGTGTTAGTGTTTATATTAGTTTTTCCGTATTGATTTAAATATTTGAAATAATCTCCAGTTAATTTCTTATTACTGCTACTGTGATCGTACAACATACAGCATCCCATTCACTTGTTTGATATATCTAGAGGTCCGGGCCCAGTATATACAAAGGCAACATAACACTCAAGCTTCTCGACACAACTCCTAAGCTATTCCCGATAAAATGCACTCTTAGCGTGTACACTATTGTACACTATAGATACAATTTAAATTTGCTTTTAACACAAATAGACCTGCAATAGCTGAGACTGTGTTTGTTTGTGTCTAAGAGTACAAAATCATTACTGATTTTCACTGAGAGCCATTCTTAAGTAATGTGGCCTTCAAAATGTGCTACCAGTCATTTTCAGCATAATGGAGCGTACCACACCATAATACAAACAGATGATTCACACAGGTTTTTCAGCCACTTCATTGTCAGTGGTTGGCATAGCAACAAACTTATCAGGAAAGGTGAGGAGGACTCTGCATAGCTGAAACCTGCTGCTTTAATGGTGGTAGGAAGCACTTCTCGTGCAGTACATTTTCTAACTACTTTCTTAACAAAGAAACAACTTTTCTTTAGAGTATACACTCCCAGCATGCACCATATCTGCATATTTCCCTCGGGATATCTATAATTGATCCAATACAAACGTATTGATTGGGAACTATATTATATTAGGTTTTACTTTTTTACCAAGAGAGTTTTGAGCGTGTGCATAGCTCCTAGTGGGTTTAAAGCTTAAGCTTTTCTGGTTGCAGGTAATTATATGCAGTGTATTATGTACTGTGTGTTGTACTCTGTTACTCCCTGAGCCATGTCGGCTTTCATTGCACTGAATTGGTCTAAAGGGGATGGTCTTAGAGAGTGTAGGGTATACTGACTGATTGTAATAGTGTTCTTTCCTATCAGGCCACAATTCAAGTGAATCATTCTTTTAACCTGCAAATGAATGCCAAAAATGTGTCTCTTTTTTAGTCATGATATGGCTCTCTGATGGCAATGCAGTCTTTCAGTAAGTCCACCACTTTAGTCCAGATTTAAATGTCTCAACAACTATTTTAAAGATTTTTTTTTGCCTTTTCTTTTCTTTATTGATAGTACAGGCAACGATAGACAGGCAAGGGGGAAAGAGAGGGACTTGCAGCAAAGGGCCACAGGTTGGATTTATACCTGGGATAAATTTAGATTTTAGTGATCTCAGGTGCCATCATCAGGTCAACATTTAAGACCAAATAACTGCAACACTGATGGTTCTTTGTGTTTAGTGCTAATTGGCTCATTTTAGCATGCTAAGATGATGAACATGGTAAACATTACACTGGCTGAACATCAGCATGTTAGCTTTGTCATTGTGAACACGTTGCAATGCTAACATTGGCATTTAGCTCAAAACATCGTTGTTCCTAAATACAGCTTCACAGAGCAGCTATCTTAGCAGTAGACTCTTATGGTGTGTTCAAACCAAACACAAATGAAATGTTCTGTGTGGTGCGATCACATACAAAGTCAATGCAAATATAAGAATAAATGTGAATTGGCAAAAAATGTTTCAACTCGAGCTAAAGGCCCTGTCACACATTTTCCTCATGACAGAAACGTATGCCGGTGCATACGAAATATTGGCAATAGGTTGATATAAATTACGGATAAGTTGTGATCGTTTGAAGGACGCAGACGATACGCCAGACATACCTGAGCTTCTGACATATCTGAGCTTCTGGCCAACGGAGCTGGAAAAGTGCCATTTGGTTCACGTCATGCTGATGCTGGAGAACGGCTAACATGCTGAACGCTGGCTGTACTGTAGAACCACGTTTAATAAGTTACTCCGTCGTCAGGCATAATGTTAACATAGGGTAGGAATAGGTTATCCACTCGTTATCAATAAATTGGCTGTAGGGTTCACCGTCAGCCGACGTAGCCTATATCTAACGTTCCTCTAACGTAGTCACGTACTGTATTTACGTACTATATTTACGTAGGTAAGTATTCACATACTATATTTACCTAGGTAAGTATTCACATACGTATTCCGTATTCACGTATGTCTAACGTAACGTAACGTCTGCATATCTTATGAAGCACACGTTGGGTACGTCCGGTAATTTTGAACATGCTCAAAACATCAGCGTTCAACAACGCACCCCAGCGTAACACAGTGAGCTCTTAACGAATACTACTTATACCTTACCTTATATCAACGTAAACCAGCGTGTTGCCAATATTTTGTATACGCCATATTTTTGTATACGTTATGCATTCGTTGGGTATTCGTCTGATACATTTTGTATAAGTAAGTGATGCGCTATCAATAGGTTAGACATGCGTATCTGTATATGTTCACTTTTCCAATCTGATCCGACGAAAAGTTGGACGTATTTGGACTCTGACAAATGTTAATATACGCCAGCATACGTTTCTGCCATACGGATATGTGTGACAGGGCCTTAAGCCTTTCAATGACTCTCCTGAAGTCTTGATGGTGTTGCATCAGAAAGAGCTAAACACTATTGTAGATGTCCGTAGGCATGTGTAGATATCAATGTGTATAAACAATAAGGCTGATGGAGCAGCTGCAATGTTGGCTTGGTGAGCCCTGATCGATCCAAACTCTATTCAGAAAACCAGAATTTTAAAAGCTGTTTGATTGTCGCCATGGGGACAGACCTGACGAAGCATGAAGTTAGACTTTTAAAAAATCTGCATCAAGACAAAGTTATTTTGGCATCATTTGAATCCTTTTATTGTAATTAAATGTTTATTTTGGGTGTAGTAAATCAGCACAGGTGAAGTAAACAATAAACATAATTTCTTCTTATGGCAAAATCAATGTTTGAAACTTAAACACAGCTCTTCTCATTTGAGCTACATTTCCACAGTTTGAACTTCCACTGTTCTTATGGTTCTGTCATGCGTTCCACCCACTATTAGTTTGTTTTCACCTTGTCAGTAATTCTCTTCTCATTTCAGATCCTGGTTCATCCTCACTGCCTGCAATCTACTTATTCCCCTCACCTGGTTTCCCAAGCCCATCTCCTGACCTGCTTCTCATTCCCTCATTAGTTCTCTCAGAGGATATATACCAGGTCTCTCCCACTTGTTCCCTGCCAGATTGTCTTGTGTTTTCCTGCCAAGCTCTCCAGCGATCGTCTAGTTTAGTTTTCCTGACCTGCCCGTTTTGACCCTGCTGCCTGTTTCTGGACTCCGATTCTTCTGCCTGCCCCTTACTGGATTTGTTTGCCGTTTGGACTGATTTACTAAATTTGACCCTGCCTGGATTACTGAGTAAACTTCTGCATGTCTCTGTGTCGTGCTTTTGGGTTCAGTTCTGTCAGTTCCAGCGAACCTTACAGGTTCATGTGTTTAGTCCAAACCCACACCAGTTACTGACACAGAAATTATATTCCATTCATTTTAGTGGATTTTTCATAAACATTGTAAAAGGTTTTAGAGCCAACCTTGTTTTAAAACCTTCAGCAATGATGACTACTTCTTTGTGAAGGCCTTTCTGAATTGACAGACACATCAGGATGGCTGTCTGTCAATGTATCGATATGTCCCTCCTCACTGCACCTAAGTACTCCCAGTGCTTCTGTACCGTGAGTCGTGTTCACAATCTACAATAACAAAATGTTTCTGTGTGGTTAGGGTGTCCTTGAGAAAGAAATATTTATCTGTATAAGAATTTAACAAAGTTTGGCTGCAAGAGAAAAGGAATAGTTTGGAGTGCCGGTGACATCCAAATCATGAAAACTAATTTAAGCGAAGTGTCAAAACGAAAGGAAGATGATTTGAAAAGTAAGGTTATTTTTCCCTTTTTCTTATTTGGTTTTAGTAAGCGTTGCATAACACACACACACACACACACACACACACTCACGAGAAATCACTACAGCCTACGGAAGTAATATTCATCAATTTAAAAGAAGTGTTTCACACATTTTCTCTTCTTCTTTGTCTCCCTCGTTGTCACTCTCACACAGACGCATCAATACACACTCACAACCTTGCAATAAATGTCAAATCCACCTTTAGACTCCTTTTATTCCAATTTTAATTCTCATGATCCTTTTAATGAAATGTATTCTTATCATATTGTGACTTTCTTTGTGTAAAGTTTACAAATCCAGTTGTAACTTATTTGTTATAAAATATATAATAATAACGGTTTGAATGTAGTTCCCGGTTTTTGAATTAAAGCTTTACTTTTATCACCATATTTTACCGCTGTCTTTTCATAATTTACATTTGTGGGAATTATCCAGATGAAAATAGAAAAATGAACTAAAGCCCAGTGTTTCCAATTTCTCAATGTCATATCTGGATAAACTTTAGATAAGATTTAATATACTTCTGTTTACACATAGCCGCTTCTCCATTGACCACATCACCAATCTGATCTTTGGACGAGTTTTTCTGAGCGACCAATTCCTTCTCCAGCATCGGCGGCGATATGGGCGGGTTCATGGGGCAACTGATTGTCCACATGACAGAAGCTGCTACGGAAGTCTGACATTGCCAGCTCTCTCTGTAAAGTTTTGAATCTTATTTGTGTTTTCTGTATCTAAAAATGAACTGCTAATCAAGACCAAATGCCAGTGTTGACTAAAGTCCCCCTTTTCTGATTAACATACTCTCCATCGCTAGGTGCGCCTTGTCATACAACTTTAAATTCACGTTTTTTCCCCGCCTCTTGTGTAAGTAAGTCTCTGTGAGAGAATGAGGCTACATATAGTATTTCTACTTTTTAGAAACTTTGCCGACTTGTTGAAGTTTGCGCAGAAATCACATGCAAAGGGAAGGCTGTACTTCTTACTCTCCGAAGGGAATGCTTTAGAGAAACTGATAAACAGAACATGGAGATGTTTTCTTTCTTTTGATGCCTTACTGCTTCTTGATAACCAAGTGCCCATGGTTATATAAATATCTACACTCCATATAGAGAAAGTTAAGTGAGGTCATCAGCAAAACAAATTAATAAAAGTAATTGAGAACAAGTTCTTTAGAAATCCATAAGGCAAAAAATGTGACCTTGTGTGTTCTTCAAGCAGCTCAGGCAGCATGACCCAAGTGTTTAGTAGCCCGTCAGAAGTCTTTATATCTTTTATTTTCCTAAGTTATGTTTTTCCCACATATCATCTTGTTGAACTAATGCTTTTGTTTCCGTAACTTCAAAGTCATACAGTAATGCAAATTTTGGGGTACTACCTTACTCTCCCAAAATATGTTCTTGGAACTTTTTTTGTGACTGTCATAGTCACCAAACGTCATCAGTCTTTGAAAGATATTTCTTGGCTAAAGGTTTTACATCTTAGCATTTGGTGTATCATGTTGGATTTGAAGATCCCATTTGAATAAATGTTTGTTAAGTTGTTAAGTTGGATCTAATTAACATTTTGAATAGTCCCAATGGCCCCATGGAACGGAGGTGGACTGGTTATCATGTTGTTGATTTGAGTTCAGTTGAGTCTGCCCAAAGACTCTTTTTGCGTTTACAGAATTCTTTCTAGCCTTTAGCAATGTATCAGGCTTTATTTTCTTTTCAAGGTCCTCAACCCACAGTCCACAATTATGTTTGCTCTGCTTTTACATTGAGAGAAAATAAAAAATGGAATGATTTGATGTATTGATGAAATGGCCCTGATCCTTTGCTACACATTGATTGAAAGTGCTTTAAAGTGTGAATTAAACTTGAAGACAGGGAATTTTCTTTTTGTATTTGCTAGTTTGGCTTGTCGGTCTCTGTGTCTTTCTGTCGTACAAAAATAAAAGTGTATGGGCAGATGACCCACATCGTGAAAAGAAAAGGGAGAGAGACATGGGGGAGTTGAATCAGGAGAAGAAGGGAATTTAAAAAATTTAGGTGGGTGAGAAAACATTTGTGGCAAAGAAAATCAGAGCGCTGCACAAAAGTGGATCATGGGTGGGGAGAGATGTGGACTGGAGGGTGGAAGAAAAATCCTCTGCTCCTCTGCTAGAGAGGGAGAGGATGGGGGAAAGGTGTGGTTGCACGGTGAAAATGGAAGGCAGAGAGCTGCGAACAGCTATATGGGCGAAGAAAAGATAGATGGTGAGTCTGGAAGAGTTAAGAAGAAAGAGTATAGTATTGAAGTAATGAGGGCAACAAGGAGAGAAGGATGGGAAGAGTGCAAAGCAAGGAGGGTGTGAGTGAGGGCAGTAGGTAAAGATGGTGTCATACAAGGAAAGGGAGGGTTGGAAAGCAGAAGTGGGTAGGGAATGTCTTTACACTGCATCACTGAAGATGCAGCTGTAGCAAAAAAATAAATGTATTTTTGAATGTATTTTACTCTATGTCCAGAGTTCCTTTAATGCAATGCAAGTTTGCCTAATTTGCACTCCGAGAAAGTATGATTCCTTGGCTCCCCCTGAGGTGCAACACAACCAATAAGATTATTTCTGCCTTCAGCTCGGTTTTATTGTGAAGCGAAAAATGGCAAGATTACTATGGATAAAGTAAATGTAGGTCCAATTATATAAGCACACATACACCCCCACATTTGTTTTTGTCTGTCAGGGAAACATTGCATTGACTCACATTCATTCCCTGAACACAACTTTAACCATAACCACTACATGCCCTCTAGTCGTACCCACACCCTGATTCAGGCAGAGGTGGAACCCATGTCACACAGCTGTATGCTGCTGTAAGTTCTTTTTTTGTTCAGCTACTGTAACTTTTGATGCAATAAGATGTGTTTATAACATTAGATAGGTTTGTGCTCCATGTCCATGCTCATAATAATGTCTCCCTTTAAATTGCATTTAAAGATCCCTCTTTACAATATTTTTATTTTATTTTATTTTTTATATCCCCTAAAATGTCTGACCTTGACTCTACTGACTTGTATCTGTGCAAAGTTTGTCACTAAAGTGGTGTTTTCACATTTTCTCTACTAAAGATTTATGTGCACTTCCTCAAAATCTGAGATTCAAACTTACCTTGGGCAAACTAGATTTAGTACGTCACACATTTGAAAGCCAATACCTGTCTAATACACAAATGCCGACAAAGAAACCTAAACCTGAGGCAGAGTTAGCATTAGCATAGTGAACGTTTTGACTATAAACATGGTAGAGTGCAGTTTTTGGATTTAACCGGACCCTTTAGTTCCTTCTATATCTACCAAACAAATCCCAGTAGATAATATTGTATGTTTCACACCAGCAACGCTGTGTCAGCGTCTGCCAGTTACAAGCTAACAAGCTAACAAACAACTTAAACAAATAAAAGATGCTAACTACACATACAATTCTGTTATGTCTGATAGTAGCAGATTTTGGTGTACAGCAGACTCCTCATCCGAGTCGAAAATGTACGACTGAATCTCTCCAATGTTTCCTCTAATGCCAGCTCTTTCACCGGTCAATGTAATGCAAGCAGCGGTGGTGGTGGGCAGGCTGGTGATATTTGCATATTTTAATATTTATAGATCAGGAATTTCTCAATTAGGGAGAAAGAGTAGATGTGTTCCAGAGAAAACATGTTAAACAAAGTACTAATCATCGCTGTCTTTTTACATACTGTTAAACGTGTCTGTATGGAACTTTAAGAAGAAACACTACATATTAATAAGTCTTACAGGACAGAGAAAAAATATTTGGATTCTCCAGAGGAGAGGACTAATAATAATGTCCCCACAGCTCTGATGGAGCTGGACTCCTCCTGAGGACGGTTGCTATGTTACAAAGCATTCAGCTGTATAAACTTCACATCTCTGTCTTATATCTTACAATTCGACGTAAGATACAATAAGATAATCCTTTATTAGTCCCACACAGGGGAAATTTGCAATTTGTACAAAGGGTCAATTACTGTTACTGTGTAACAAATGTGCCCAGACACACTCTCAATTGGGAAACACACGTATCGATCCTGTTGCTGTATGATGGCAACAGGTGTTTAATAAACTCAGGACAGCATCCTGCATAGTAACAGTTGTGGGCAACGAGACAGAACATCAGGATTGATGTTTCTGCAGAATCCCTTAACACATTGGGTTATGTGTGAACATTATCAATAAGACTCATTAATCCAACCCGTAACAGACTCAGGCCTTATTAGCAAAAACTCGACATACACAAAAGGTGTTTAGTGATTTTGGAGAGTTCTCTGGATTTATGGCTTTTGCATTCTCTGTAATCTTTATGGACCAATATCAGTGGTGAAACACGGAGGAAGTCTGATGTTCAGACCTTGTTCTGTCTGCTGTATAACTTATACATCTGGCTTTTTGTCATGTGGGGCTGCCTTTGTCTTTGGTGTGAGATTTGTTTGACCAGTGTGAGAGGGGGAGACAGAGCCTGAGAGAAAGAGGGGGAGATGGAGCCTGAAAGAGAGAGGGGAGACGCAGCCTGAGAGAGGGGGAGACAGAGCCTGAGAGAGAGAAGGGGAGATGCAGCCTGAGAGAGAGAGGGGGAGACGCAGCCTGAGAGAGGGGGAGACAGAGCCTGAGAGAGAGAAGGGGAGATGCAGCCTGAGAGAGAGAGGGGGAGACGCAGCCTGAGAGAGGGGGAGACAGAGCCTGAGAGAGAGAAGGGGAGATGCAGCCTGAGAGAGAGAGGGGGAGACGCAGCCTGAGAGAGGGGGAGACAGAGCCTGAGAGAGAGAACGGGAGATGCAGCCTGAGAGAGAGAGGGGGAGACGCAGCCTGAGATAGGGGGAGACAGAGCCTGAGAGAGAGAAGGGGAGATGCAGCCTGAGAGAGAGAGGGGGAGACGCAGCCTGAGAGAGAGAGGGGGAGACGCAGCCTGAGAGAGAGAGGGGGAGACAGAGCCTGAGAGAGAGAAGGGGAGATGCAGCCTGAGAGAGAGAGGGGGAGACGCAGCCTGAGAGAGAGAGGGGGAGATGCAGCCTGAGAGAGGGGGAGACAGAGCCTGAGAGAGAGAAGGGGAGATGCAGCCTGAGAGAGAGAGGGGGAGACGCAGCCTGAGGGAGAGAGGGGGAGACGCAGCCTGAGAGAGGGGGAGACAGAGCCTGAGAGAGGGGGAGACGCAGCCTGAGGGAGAGAGGGGGAGACGCAGCCTGAGGGAGAGAGGGGGAGACGCAGCCTGAGAGAGGGGGAGACAGAGCCTGAGAGAGAGAAGGGGAGATGCAGCCTGAGAGAGAGAGGGGGAGATGCAACCTGAGAGAGGGGGATACAGAGCCTGAGAGAGGGTGTGAGAGTTGCCCCCCTGTGGGCTGGTGTATGGGTAACACTTTATAATAACCACTATTAATACATGGTACATTGATAGTTAATTCATCTTTAGTTAATAGTTGTTTTACTGTTATGAAACAATGAAATGATAATTTATAATGTCTACTAATCATTAGTAATGATGTTATTTTAACTGCGTGTTTTTGCACACATAACGTTGTGTAAACTATATTAAGTATATGTTAATGATTACCAATGTATTTGTAAAAACAACATTACATGGATAGGTGGAGCAGAGCGTTAACACTTTGTTAATGGTTAATAAATGGTAAACCATCTACATACGCTATTTGGAGGGCTATTAAAGTTGCAACTGATGATTACCTTGTTTTTTAACTGTACATATACATATATTTTGTAAAGCATCTATAAACATTATTTAGACAGATAGTTAATACTTTGTCATTGGTTAATAATTGGTTTCTGTTTTATGTATCTGTGTAATGTTGATACAATACACACAATAATTTCTTAACAATACATTTTATTTATAGAGCACTTTCTTTATAATACTCGAAGGTAATTTTATTTACAAGTTAAAATGATCATATGAAACAACACACTAAAACACACAACTCATCAATCATTTGGTAATCATTAACACATAATTATTTCATATTACACAAGCTAATAATAAAATTACATACATTATAGCATTACCTATAATTATCATTGTTAACAGTAAAATATTTTTTTAACCAAACTTATTTCACTATCAATGAAAATAAACTGTAGTTTTCCTTTAACCCTATGATGGTTCACAATGTGGGGAACTCATGTTGGTTCCTTAGTGGATGAATCTCCATAGTTTTCTTCTCCCTGCAATGTCATTGATAAAAGTACACACATACACCACGCGCACACACACACACACACACACACACACACACACACACACACACACACACACACACACACACACACACACACACACAATGGAGTGTGTGAACAGTAGTATGGAGCCCTTAGGCGAACTTGTTGGAGCAAGATACAAAGTGACATTGTACTGATTACAGTTTTATTCATAAATAGCAAAGTTAACAGCTCGCATATGCTTAAAATCATTTCTTGCTGAAGCAAACATAAGGAGCTGAAAACAGCACATTTGTTATTGGCCCAATCTCTTCTAGTACAACTGCCCACAGCTATCAAAGCAGCCGTTAGCCATCGTCGTCAAATATGGTAACCTTAGGTATCAAAGATGAATACATTTGGTACATGGTAAGACACTTATTTTTCAGTTCAGCTTGTGCAGCGGAGGCCTGGGGAGTACAGTAGTAGCAGGAGAAGACGGGCGCTTACAAACATTACACATCCACGCCAGTGCTCCCAGTGCTACAGTACTGGAAGCAGAAAAGGGAAAAGTTATGGTGCAAATAAATGACTAAGTTGAAGCTCTTTCATCTTCTTGTGGATCCACAAATACACTCCTCTTCCTGCCACACCTTTCAAACCCTGAATACTTTAGCCTGTTAGCACGCTGTGATTCATATCTAGCATACAAGGTATATACACTGATAACGCTGTAGCATTGCACCGCTCATTATCAGTGTGTATTAAATATACAACTTTATTGTAAAAGTATTACATTTCCACAAAATAAAGTGCGTTTTTCATTACTTACGTGTCTTGTCTACTAAATAGTCCCAGGACCTGAGGGAGAGAAACTGAGGGATGAAATCTTAAATTAGAAGTCTGTTTTTGCACATTCCTGACTGTGTTTCTGCTACTTGTAGAACCATGACGATGAGGGCAGTTAGGTTGTTCTTTTGTTGCATGAGTGATACTTGGGATACCTGCAATACGTGATTTTTACCACTTTAGGGCAGGGGAAAAAAGTTGCAAACATAAAACGGACACATCAAGTTTTAAGTTGATACAGTGAACAATATGGGGATATTGTCAGCAAACATCTAGTTGTTACAGAGAAACATTATCATTCATTTGGAGTCATGTTTCCGGTCACCTTGCGATCACAATTCCCTTTTCACACTGTCCCATTATCATGTGATACATTGTTATTAGAAAACTATCAATTATAGTGCGGAGATGGAAAGGAAAATTGCTTCTGCCAGAAAGGCAAGATGCATGAGTAGTAGCAATGATCTGCTTAAGGTTTTCTGGTATTTTTTTGCTGTCTTGTATTAGGGTGTAGTTGATTGTTGAAGTTGTAGACAGCAGTCAAACTTATTTCTGTTCACAAGTTGTAGCTGTCGTGAAGCTTGTATTTAAGCGTCGAGACTCGGCTCTTGACGGGAAAAGGGAAATGCTCATTGTTGTACTGGTAAAACACATCTATTCAGACATTGTAACAAAATAAACAAATTCATAAACTGGTGGATCAGGGGTGTGTGAGTGCATGTGTGTGTAAGATAAAGATGATCATAACGGAACAAAACTAGGCAAAAGAAAAGCCAGCAACAAAGTGAGAGAAGGGAAGTCTTGTTGGTTGCTGATCTTTTAGAGCCCATACCCACATTTTTAAGACCTGACGAATCCCAATAAAGCTAAATATGAGAACTGAACTGGCTGCGTCAAGCGGAAACGTCCGTGTCTGAAAGGTGAAGCCAATGTGTAAGTGAGTTATTTCTTATGGCCAGCAGGGGGCGACTCCACTGGTTGCAAAAAGAAGTCTATGAGAAAATGACCCTACTTCTCACTCCGACAACAAGACCCGTACTGTAATGGGAACTAGAACAGAGGCGTTTTAAAGAGTTTGCCAGTCTGTGCTCTGTGGACAGACTCTTGTTAGCGTCGCAATCAATGTAGTCACGAAACTTCACATGTTGACTCAGTAAACATTTTCCTGAAGAGTTAATGGTCTCAATTGCCAGTTTTATGTCTTCTTTAATACAATATCATTAACAAAAATTAACTTATGATCCCATTTAACAAACCCAATACTTAAAAGCTGTAGACCACACACCAATGAGTTACGTTGCCGTGGGCTGGTCAGTTTGGAGGCACCACTGGCTGGTTCTGATAATATTTTCTTGTTTTCTTTGTGGCACAGCCTCTTGAGAAAGTGAATCTCGGATCTCTGTTTTGTCATTCACATTTGATTTATTCATCCATCTTTCAAATGGGCAGCAAAGGCACACTCACCCTTATGCACATGGGTCGGATTAGGTCAACTAAGATATATATATGTATATTTATATACATATACATATATACACGACTTAAGATCAAATTGTGCTTTAATAAATGTAAAAGTTGTTCCTAAGGCGCTTTGACCAGCATGGCGAGTATTAACCTCCTGATTGTATTTATTTAATATGGTATGGTTATGACAATATTGATCAAAACAAATCTGATACAGACAGTCTCTGTCATATGATTTGAATATCAAAGTCTAACCCCTCGCTCTGCACACTCAGTTTGTATTCTGCTGCATGTTTCCCAAGGCTGAGACACTCGCCTGACACTCCCTTCACAAAGAGAAACCAAAGCTTCTCTTCCAGCCTCGTCAGATGTGTATGGTGCAAAAGGCTCCTATCAAATATGGGAGATGGTGTTTAGGTCATAACAAGCGAGCAAGACCTCAGAATGGCTTTAAAAGTCAGATCATCTTAGGCTTTTTTCAATTTACATCATAATCAAATATTTTATCAATCAATGGAGCTGTTTTATCAGGGCATGCTTGTTTATTAGTTTATATTACAAAGCTCATTGCTTTGATGTTTTGTTCATTCTCAGGTTTTGTTGATTTGACTTTGGAAAGAAACTCAATTTTATATAGACGAGCAGGGCAATTACTTTCAATAAAAATCACAATGTGAAAAATAAAAATAAAAATAGAGGATTGAGCCTCCACACAGGGAGTCACCATTAAAAAAAGTCTTAATGAGTAGAAGGTAAAGCTGACCAGAGTGGAATTGTAGCCCTTTTTGACTAGACACCATTATTGCCTATATCCTCTTCTCTGACAGGGTTCGGCCCAATTTGTCCCATTACATAGTAAAACATTGTTGAGAGCGCTTTGTGAGCTGGACGGAATAAGAGGAAATATTGTAACGTACATAACCCGAGCGGGTACCTGTGGCACGCACACATGCATACAGATGCACGCACGTAGAAATGAAGAGCTGGAAAGGTCAATAAGATCCACCAATTACTGCAACTCATTACTCACAGCGGAGAGAGGGAGCAGAGGATGAAACAGCGGACTGAGAGAGGACAGCTGGTGGTGAAATGATAATAATAGTTGGATAAATAATCTGCCTTTCTCGCCATCACTCAGTCCCCCCCCCCCACCTTCCTCTTTTCTCACTTGATCTATTTGGCTGAATCCTCTCAAGCCTTTTTTTCTCCTTTCTGCATCATCTTCCTCTTCTCTCTGATTTCTTTCTCCTTTACCGACCAGAGGAGGAGCCCAGCGATGGCATTGTCCTCACACCACCTTTTCTCCTCTCTCATTTATTTCAATTTGTCATGCTTTGCTCTCCTCCCTCGGTGCAGGGTGGATGGTGGTGGGTGCGGAGGGCGTTGAAGAGGAGTGCGTCGGGAGAAGTGAGGAGAGATGGGCAAAGAAATTGGTATCTCCACTCTTGCTATAATGAAACATTTAGATGCGGGCGCAGCTATGCCTCTGCATTAATGGCTTGCGATGAAGGAGAGCGGGGAGGGGAGGGAGGAAGTGGGGGAGGGAGGGAGGAGAAGGGGACCAGTTCACCTTAATAACCCTTGAATCCAGGTCAGGCAGGAATACCTGCAGATAATCAGTGCTGCCACCTTCTCTCAATGAGCCACTATCGTGGCTGGAAATGGTTATTGTGGTGTGCACACATATTTGTGTGTTTATCTGTGTGCGTGTGAGAGAGAGAGAGAGAGAGAGAGAGAGAGAGAGAGAGAGAGAGAGAGAGAGAGAAGAGAGAGAGAGAGAGAGAGAGAGAGAGAGAGAGAGAGAGAGAGAGAGTGAGTGAGTGAGTGAGTGTGAGTGTGAGTGTGAGTGTGTGTGACTGTGCTGAAAATGCTTGCGTGTCCTTCATTCCTCTCCAGGGAATCCCAGGTGTCATATATTTTCTTGACAGGAATGAATATTGACATTTTTCATCTCGGACAAGATTAGACTGTTAGCAAACTTCCTTTAAATTGTTCCAGAGTTTAAATCATAGCAGAGATCCTGCAGCTATAAAGTGGCTGAGATATTACCTGAAAATTATGATTGACTGGTCGGATCGCCACGCTTTCATGTAGGAGTGACAGAGAAAATGGGGACTTCATTATTTTCTCAACAACACAGCCCTTGAGAATAAAGGAGCCAAAAGAACTTTGATCCCACAGCATGTTTCTCAGAATCAAGTTTCAAAACTTGTCCAGATGTTGGCTCCGGTCTGATTCTGCGCCACAGCCGAACTCTAAACTTGGACTTTCTACACTTACTTACTGCTCAGATGTTTTAACTTTGAAAATATTAATATATTAATATCAGAACAATACCAAAATCGTTCTGTTTTGAGAGTCTTATGGAAACGTTAAAGTCTGATTTGTGAATTTCCAACCAGCCCGCTGACTGTCACACGAGTGTGTTTGTGATGAATCTGCCCTCAACACTTGTCACTTCAGATCTATCTGTTAATGTGCGCCGGTGCTGCTTCCAGGCTTTGTGCTATTATTTATCTGTGGCCAGTAACTGAGTATGACACGCAGAGATAAAGGCACACCCATATGCAGGCTAGATCACACAAAGGTTCACACTTCAGATACACATAAAATGACTAAAAAGTCAAATACAAAACGCATTGTTACGTGAATTTCCTTTTTATGCATCATAATTAAATGAAAAAATATTAAGTTACATTTATTTAGAATGAGCTTATCCTCCTCCATTAAACCAGACGGTGAAAACTGTAAGTTAAGTTTACCAACACTAAATAGAAAAGATAAAAGTGTGTGTTTCCTGCAATTCAACTTTACAACTGCAGACAGTCAATCACAAATGCTATTAAATGTACTGTCAATAGTAGTGTCCCCGCTGCCAGCTGGCTGACAGGAAGCTGTTTTAAATGATACACCTTTTCACTTTCTTTTTTGTGATTTGATTTTAAAGTGGCTAAATAATTGGCATTTAAACGTAACGCATGCATGCAAATATAATACACGACTGCTGACTCCTCACTCCTCTGAACCGGCCGGTAAAGGCTTCCTTACGCAGTCTGCTGCAGGCCACATGTTGGTCTTTGTCGTGGCTCAAAAACTGACATCTATAGAAAAGTTTGGTCTCATTTTGAACTGGAGCATCTTTAGATTAATTTCATACCTGATATGTTATGATCCACTAAAGTTAAGCACGATGCAAGAAGAATTAATGCCCACTTTAGTCATCTTCGTTGCATCATGACTGTAAGGGAGCCTGGAGGGACAATTGAGGGAGAATCAACTCTTCTTTGTTCGGGAGGGGAGAGGGAGACACACCTGGTGGGGAGTGCACTTCTAGTTTCTTTGCTAAGTTTGTTTTTACAAATGGGCATTTTAAATCTTGAATACGCTCAACACTTACACATACACATATATATGCTCATACAGTAAGTCAAATGATATTGGTACAGCAATAATGGTAACATTTAATCTCTTTTGAATGATCAAGATAAAATAACATTTGATATAGCCTGAAACAAACTCTCTTTCTGGCAAAATTCGAGCACAAAAACAGACACATTACAGTTGATTTATCGCAACCATGACTCATCAGAAATGAAACGACACCGTAGAGCGTTTGTTTGAGATAAGAGCAGACTCTGAACGGCTATGAGTGAAAACTACCATTAAGGGCGACAGCTATGCCTAAAGATGTGCCTACATTGCGTCGGAGAATTGGCTTTTTTTCCTTTTTTAAATGAATGCCTTTTTAACTTGTCCTGCTTCTTCTTTTGTCATCCTCAGACATACACTATCTGTAAGCTAATGGCTGCCAGAGCCCAACGGCCTGCATAACTCTTCACCGTCTGACACTGTACTGTCATATCCGGCCGAGGCTTCATTAATTCCCCATCCCAGAATCAATGACTCGCCTTTGTAACGGATTTGCAGTCTCCGGCACTTTCTTTTTCTCTTCTCATGCCCTCTCTCTCTCTCTCTCTCTCTCTCTCTCTCTCTCTCTCTCTCTCTCTCTCTCTCTCTCTCTCTCTCTCTCTCTCATCTTCCACTATTTTCCTCTCTCCAGTCCAACCCCAAGAGGGAAGAGATGTAAAGCTGAATGACAACAGAGTATTTTTTACTACAAGCAGAAGAGTCCTACAGATAATATAAAGTGTGTGTTTATGTGCTTCTGCATTTAATTACATACATGACAAATATATTAGTGGATGAGTGCATGCACCCTGTGTCAGTTCATTGAGTCTGTGGGCATAAATGCTTGTGTGTCGACATGTGTGCATTTGCGTGTGTGTGTCCGAGTGTTTGCCTGAATCAAGGGTGACATCTCCGCAAACAGTGTCGCGGCCTTCAACCCCGCCCTGACACTTTGCATTATAGTCACTGGTTGTAGATCAGATAAGGACGGCGCTTTCTGGAAAATTTCCCTGACCTTTGGACTGAAATGTCATTTAGTTTTGGGTCAGCGGTTTCTTTGTGGGCTATAATGTTCTGTATGTGATTTTATTTTTTATTGTGAGTGACTGGATTTCTTGCCTTAAAGCACTGATTTGGATGGTTTGCATGTTTGGACTTAAAATAACTGTTTTCAATACATGTTCATTTACTGAAAGCATTTTCTTCTGCTGTATTAATGCTAGTCCACAGGTCCATTCAGTAAACCCTTTTATTAAAACCCCTGTATTGATCTAAAGCTTCTATATTGATCCCTCAACAAGTGGCTGAAAGCAATAGACTAAAGGCACTTTGAATGATCTCAACAACACGTGTATTCATATACAGCTATAAGTTATGCATTCAGAGCCCAGGCTTAATAATAGTATTCTACCAGTAGTAATAAAGCTTATTTATAAAGCACTTAGCATCACTGAGTTTACAGTCTGCCATAGAAAATAGAGAAACACCATATGAAATCAGCGAGACAAATACCAGGATACATATAGAAGAAGAGACGTATGTATTATTACATTTTTATTTTTGTTTCTTGGAATTCCAGTCAAATTATGACAAGAATGTAATTGCTTTAAAGCTATTTATTATACTCATTAGCTCCGCCAAGGAGGTTATGTTTCCGATAAGGTTTGTTGGTTTGTTTGTCTACTACTGGCCTGATTTTCATGAAACTTAGTGGAAGGGTGTAGCATGGGCCAAGGAACAACCCACTACATTTTGAAGGAGATACAAATCACAAAGCGGAGACACGCATTATCTTTCACGTATGGATCGGCCTTGGCGTAGGTCTGAGCTCTCCGAGTGCCTTTCTAATTATGTCTTTAATCGTTAAATTACATGACTTACTTACAAAAGAGTCTCTCAGTGCCTTCTGTATGAAGGTTTGTTCCTCTTCTTCACTTAAGTTTATGAACTACGGTCGTAATCTCTGAGTTTAATAAATCCAGGCTGTTAGTTAACCATCAAAACTCTATTAGCCCCTGTCGTCACCTCGCTATCTGATGTATCTGCTACCACTGTCTTGTCACTGTGTATCTCTAACTAACGATGTGAAGGGATAATGAAATATCACACCTTTTCTGTTCCCGCTATACCTTACCCTCCTACTCCTCCCTCTTTCTCTTTTTGCTGGGGTCGTCTAAGACCAGAACAGAGCAGCAGGACCTTATACTTATCACTCATAATGGGGGGAGAGAGAGAGAGATGGCGGCCCCTGTCTCTCATTCAACCCTTCTATTTGTCAGGAGACTCAATCAATGTGTAATTACTGTGGATGGCTATCATAAAAAACAATGGCAAGAGCCCTCTCAAGGTCATCCACCTAATTGCGTTATTTATAAAGATGAAATGGTTGTAAATTTGTCTGCCACAATGGATGGGGCTAATGTCTGATGAACATGATATATTTCCAATTTGCAGTGTGAGATCCATGTGGACAGGTCGATGCGGCTAAGAGCTTTTCTGACTGCCTAATAAAGCTGATAATAAAGGCTTGTGCTAGAATCAGGCTCTCAGGTAAAACAGATAAGAACCTCCAATTCAACCAGGTTTGACACCTCAGTGGTTTCAGTGATACTGTGTTATTTTATCTAAAACTCACAAGTGAAGGTATAACATTTTAGTGAATAAAGCCAATTAAAACCAGAAGTATTTAAGAATACCATTAATTCTCAGATAGTGGTTTTTATTTTAATGAACTGCAAAGAGTTAGGCCCTTATTTCTAATGTTTTATAATATCTGTGACAATATTAAAAGCCTCCATGTTGTCTGTTTAGTGCTGTCTGCTGTTAATGTAAACCTCAACAATTCCTGCATGTTTTGATTCAGCATTCCCACAGTGATTCCATTAGTACAACAATGAAGCTAAGAGTCTAAGTGCTAGCTTGAGCAACTGTTAGCATACTAACACGGTAAACAAAGAATGGTGCAAATGGTACCTGATAAACATCAGCTCACAGTGACAATCCTAACATATTAATCTGTAGCAGGTACCATTTCCACCATCTTTGTTTAGTGTGTTAGCATGCTAACATTTGTTAATTAGCGGTTTACACACATGTAACAGGATGTCATTAGTTTTACAGGTAAACCAAAAGTTTGGACGGACAATAACTTGTACATAACAATTCATCCGGTGGTTAATCTGTACCGGAATTTCAAGCCAATGAACACATAGCAGGCGCTTTCTAACCCATATCTTTGAGGCTGATAACCACTGATAACGGAACAGATGTGATCTGATTGCATACAAAGTTAATAGGATTACGTCCTGGGTTTGGCAAACTGAGACGTTCATGTAAAAATTAAGCCAACAATGTGTGCATATCCCACATTCAAAAATGTATGGTACACAAAAGAATAACTGATGTTTGGATGAACCTGAAAAACTATTTTCATGTCAGAAAATGTTCAGTTATGCCACGTCATGCGACTCATATCCTTCTGCCTTAACGCACAGCGCTGATAGAAAAGCAGCTAACTGACAACTGGAGTCTAATCAGAAGATAAAACAAATGCTCCCATGTCCTATCCATCATCCTTTTTAATCCATGTGTTTTCTTTTGACAGCCAACCTCCTCCACTGAAACAGGTTCTTACACATTCTTACTCCAGGTAACTCTCAGCTGTCTGCTCCACAGTCAGTCAGTCTCAGTAAGACAGTCTCTCTCATCCACCTCTATCATGCTCCTCTGCTCCTCCTCGCCACTCCCAGCCCACCGCATTGCTTCATCACCTCCACCCCACACTACCACCACCAGCACCCGACGCCGCTCAGGGAGGCATGTCAATCACAAGGCTATAAGAGGGGGCTTGACATGGGCCTCGGAGGACAGCCAGCTCCCCTTTGCTCCCCTGCTCACTAGAGGATGAAATTAGCCTCCAGTGGACTTTCCAAGGCGGTGGGTCACTCCAGTCAACCAGGCAGCGGTGCTTGACCAGCGCTTCACCCTCTCCACCACCACTGAGCACTCACCGACTGACCCCCCGGCCTTCCACACCCCTGGGCTCCTTGCCAATAATCCCTGGCACCCTCCAACTCACCTCGCGTCCATCTTGCCTTTTTGCCCCTCGAGTTAAAGCCATTTAACCCCAGCACAGGGCAGAAAAGCAGGGGCGCAGGGGTTGGAGATTGGTCGTTTCACGTTGAGTTAGAGAAAGTTGCTGTTTAAATCAAAGCCTGTTTGGTATTCCAGAGAGTGTGAGCCTGCTACTGTCACGTAGCAGGACTAGGGCCGCTGTATATAAGCTCTGAACGCTCTGGATGCCAGAGGATACTACTCTCATCGCCTCTCTGGAATGTTGATTTTCCCTTATATTTCCTTGTAGATGTATTTCATTTCAGTCCATGATAAAGCCACTGTTGAGCTGCCTCGTCTGAATTTACCCAAATCCCTCTGAAGTCTGCATCTATTTCTTAGAGAATTCAGTTATGTGACAGCACTTGAAACTGTAAACCACCGTGTATGTAATATATGTAACACCAAGCTCCCCTCTTCTGCATATCATTATTACAGCAGTTGAAGCCCAAAATAGTCGCGCACTCCAATCTCATCCAATCCCAAAAACACAGGCCCGTTCCTTCATGAGCATCCGTGCCAGAAGTCCCCAAAGTTAACGGCGCAATTACCGTGAGTGTCTATTAAAGGGGGCATAAAAGATGGCTGAGTGTGATTCACCACTACATCAGACGCATAAAAAAACCAAGATGTGGAGGAAGAGGTGTGAACTCCCATCTTAGAGCGAAGGAGGACAATTACCTCAAGGTTTTAAAGGATGAGATAAGAGCTTGTCTTTAGAGTCTAGTTGCTCCAAAATGAGCCGGGAAACCGTGAGGAGTTTGTTGCATCATAGGAAGGTGGAAGGTAAATTACTGTCATTTGCTCTTCCTTAGCTCCTCTGTGCGGCTAATTTCTCGCTGACATTTATGATTGCCTAAAGTGAGCATTCTCTGTAATTGATTTGGGGATGCCAAATGGCCCACATGGAGAAAATCCCCATTGTCAATCTGTATCATGATTTTTCTCTGCTACAGTATATTATAATTTATTCACAAGATATGGATGTAATAATCTGTAATTAATTGTTCCTCGATACAGTTTATTATTTACCCGAATGCAAAAAGAAATGCTTTTGTACTTAACTTCTTTCTAAGAACTTCTACTGACATATAGAAGATCTCATATAAACAAAAACATTTTCTGTTTGTGATAAAAGCTGAAACCAAATTATTTCCCTCTTCCCCAAGTTATTTCCACCAACAAATGTCTCCCCAGGCAGCGTACTGTTCATAAATGGCTTAACATCAAGGGCGGAAGTAAAATACGTCAGGTCAAAGACGACCACTTCCATCAGCACCAGAGTTGGATGGTAAGGAGAGGCCAGTAAATGTGAGCTGTTGTTGTCACTTTCAATAGACTTCACAATAAAGACGCCACCTTTAAGAGAATGTTCCCTTGAAATGTCAGGGCCATCCTCAGGAGCCTTGAAGGACGGCGTCTCTTTAAAAGCAATATTGGCAGTAAACATACAAGGCGTAGGCTGTCTATCTGCTTTTGCCATCAGAGTCTGGTGGAGGATGATAATCGCTGTGGAGGAACCGCACCTGCAGGAGTTGAACTTTACCCCTTTTCACATTTATTGGATCTTCACCATCTCGCAGGTATTTTCTTGTACCTGGGGGAAGAAAATCCTTGCATTTTCCCCTCATCTTACACAATTACATTAGCGACTACATTAACATGAATATGTGTTGCTCTAAATCTCTCCAGTTGTCTCTGAAATTCATGGGAGAAATCTCACCTTTGTTTTGGAAACCTTGCCAAGGCTTCTAGTTTTTGTGCTGCTATGTTATTTTTTCTGTATCATCAACCACATTCATCCAATGTATTAGCAGGAACTGTACTGCTGCAGTTGTTAAGTAGATGTGGCATCACAGGAGAGCTGCCTGACATTCATCCTGAATTTAATTTGGCTATATTATTTTTATGAAAAAATGAAAAAATGAGAAAGGAAAACAACATTTCAAGTGTGCATAGGGGCAAGACAGGCTAATTGTTTACGACAAATCTGTACTGCTAAACAAAATAAAAATATATCTGGAAATGGGGAATAGCAACAAGGTGTGTTTGTTTGCATTACCCAAGATGCTTACTTTGGCACTCAAACTTGTTTGTGCATTAAAAGTGCCACCGACGCTAATGCGTTACCATAGACACCATCTAAGGAACACATATTTTCCTTTGCTTTATGTGGTTAAGATGTGTTAGTTTAACTGAGTTTATACTTTAAAATAACATTTCAAAGTAGTCTCCAACTAAAATCGATTTGATGCATCCTATGTCATCATGTTTTATCTGTATTTTGAGCACAGAGCACATATACATTAAAAAAAACATTGACAAGTCACCAAGGTATATTCCTCACCTTACTGATGCAAGTCGCTGCGACAAAAGTAGATAAGAAGTGTAAATACAAAAGAGTGAAGAGAAACATTTGTCAGGAGTGGCTCACATGAGTGATAATAGTGCTGATAAAACAGCTCTGCATCGAGAGGAGGGGATTTGAAGATGAATGTGTTCGTACTCGCACACGTTTCTCTGTTCAGTGTTTATGTTAAAAATAAATATCAAGGGCCATAATCAATTTACTAACAACCTTTAACCCGAAGGCTTACTTTTAATTTATTTAAGGAAGGCCCCCCTAACTTTCATGTGCGTTTAAAGCCAACATACACCTGTTGCATGTATTTTATTTTTATTTTTATTTTTATTTTTATTTTTATTTTTATTTTTATTTTTATTTTTATTTTATTTTTATTTTATTTTTATTTTTATTTTTATTTTTATTTTATTTTTATTTTTATTTTTATTTTATTTTATTTTTATTTTATTTTATTTTTATTTTTATTTTTATTTTATTTTTATTTTATTTTTATTTTTATTTTATTTTTATTTTTATTTTTATTTTTATTTTTATTTTTATTTTTATTTATTATTTATTTATTTTATTTTATGTTGTTACTGTAAAATTAAATCATTTTATGTGGTTCACAACACATACTTATAATACTATACCATTATTCAATCCCACTTTTGTTCTCTTATGATTTGATCTGACAGGATACATCCCTGCTTCCATCAGACAGGAGTATAGAAAAGATTCAACAGCTTGAGGCACAATGAAGTAAGTACATATCAACAGATGGATCGGATCACAGATGTGATAGAAATGGAAATGAAGAACACGAGATTTGAGCCCTTGCTTTAATTGAATGATTAAAGACTGTAGAAAGATATAATTCACAGAGACAGACTTCCTTTGAAGTAACATCGCACACTTTAAAATCTCTCGCTTTAGAACTGGGAGTTGATTTCCATTTCCACTGTCCTTGTTTACTGCATTAAACCTACAAACTGAAGGAATCTCAGAGGGATTGTGTAATAATACAACTAAAATGTCAAATGATTTACTTACCACTACTAATTACAGCCATAATTACCTGACAAATTGACATCATGCAATCATTCCAGTTGTATTTAATCCAATCAGCTCAAATGTTTGTGTGTGGGAAGCCAGTGGGGGATCATGGTCTTGTCATTGGAGCAGCGGCACCTATTGGTTGCGAAAGTAGTTTGACGATGAGCAAGCCTGGTCTTCTAAAAATGACTTTCCGTTACAACGTAACTGCAGTATCAATTACGTTTTGAGAGAAACGATTTTTCTGCTGGATTACTTTTGATTGTATCACGTATCACAAATACGTATCTAATCAAAGTCCGCAGAAGAATGAGGTCGGGGTGGGTGCATGGGCGAAAGAAAACACAAGACTTTCACTCAGAAGACTATATTTTTCCTCAAAACCTTTATTTGAAACATAATTGAGAATGCAGCTTAGTTGTATGGGAACGTGGTTTTGTAGGAGACAGGGTTGGACGAGGACTGCGATACAGGGGGGAGTTGGCTGTACCACATCGGGGAATGAAGGTGTGGGGAAGCAAAAACAAAAATAAGGAGAAAAGGAAAAAAATGTCTCACTATTATGTATTTCACGCTAGAGTGAACATTTGACATATCCAATTTCTAACCTGAGACGCTTACTGTGTCTTTGTGTAGCTGAGAGAGGTTATAGGGGAGGTTACCGCATGACATATCAGTGTGTGTGTATGTATGTGTGTGTGTGTGTGTGTGTGTGTGTGTGTGTGTATTTGTCTATGCCCAAAGCACTTGGAGCGAGATAATAAAACATTTTTGTATTGAATGTGTTGTTTAAATAAGCTTTCACTATTTGAATGTGGCCATCTGACAGAGGGCTTGTTTATTTTCTATTGGAGCTCTTTATACGGTTGTGATTGTGTGTGTGTGCGGGAAACAAATGATCATTGCACATTTGTTACCCTCTGGGGAGAACACATAAGGCACACACACACACACACACACACACACACACACACACACACACACACACACACACACACACACACACACACACACACACACCCCTCCTAGCCTCTCCTGAGACACTTTAGCTGTCACCAGCTCTTAAAACCAGACTGATATATTTAACATGCTGTCAGTCACAGCAAAGAACAATAAAATGACAAATAGAATGACAAACTCCTTTTTACTGTAGAATTGACAATTATCATTTGGCTGATAACAGCATGTACACATTTTCTTGCTAATTGCTCAGCTTTCTTTTCTTCGGCGTAAAATCTGTCACCGCGTGTAAAATGCATGCATCTCTTTCTCATCCAAGTGGACGTGTCAGTTAACGCGAATAGCATAAGTTCTTCAATCACTAAAAAGATGTTTACTATCGCTTCTTAATTGCACACAATTGCAATCATACAAGTTATTTCTAGAGGAGGAGGTGTTGTGTTTTCTTTGTTTTTTTCCCTGCTTCTGTTCCATGCCTACGTTGCCTCTCCCTAAAGCTGACCTGGTGGCTCACCAATCTCACTGTCATAATTACCATCATCACAATCACTATTATCTTAATTGGCCTTATCTCCTCGTTAGCTGCTCGTTAGCAAATTGACTCGGAGAATATCCCACCAAACGCTTTGCGCGGCGAGACAAAAGGAAACAGACGGAGATCAAGAGGAGACATCTGCCTGTTGAGAGAGGAGAAACCTACGACGGGCTCCGGCTCATCTCTCACAATAATGACTGTCTCAACAACTGTACACAATTATGTGGAGGAAAAGCCAGCACTGCAGACACCACACTATATATACATGAGAACACACACACACTTTGCTACAAGTGTTTGCATAGAATACACAGTCAGATCTAGACAGATGCTTAATGACATGTTCAGACACGGTTAGGAAAGTAAAATAGAACACTGTTATACACACACACACACACACACACACACACACACACACACACACACACACACAAACCCCCATGCTGACATGCTATAGGGCTTCTGTGTGTCAAAAAGACAATTATAGGACATTGAAAGGAATGGGAAGAAAAGATGTAATTGCAGTGCGCTGATCTGTCTGGAAATTAGGAGGAATAGCAGAAAATATCAGAATTATTGTCAATCAACGCACGTGAGAGGTCCCAGGATTTTAGAAAGGATTAGAAAAGCTAAATTCTGAACTCGAGTCATATCCCCAAACAGTAACGTCTGAAAAGATTCCTAAAACCAAGAGGAAATGTTTTTCCACAGTCATTACGTCTTGAATAATCTATATGTTCTTTTTTATTCTGACCTCCTTCTGTTGATCTCTGTCTCTGTACTCTATCCCTGTTGTGTCCCTTGTTCTTCTTCCTCTTTCTTTATTGTCCCACCTTCTTTTTCCACCCCATGGCCATTTTCTCGCTTCCTTTTTCTTTCTACTTTGCGTTTTGTCTCATCCTCATCTCTTCCTGTAACACTCACTCTCTCTCTCTCTGTCACTATATGTTGCTGTAGGGTTGTGGAGTCTAGTGGTGTCACTGGTAATAGGGTCCCATGGGTGCTCTGTACACCACTGCTGGGGTCTGAGAACTGCCTGCATAATATGCAAGGGGGGGGGGGGGAGTGTTCTCATGTCCTACTTTAAAAAAGGTCTGCGGCTGGATATGTGTGTGTGTGTGTGTGTGTGTGTGTGTGTGTGTGTGTGTGTGTGTGTGTGTGTGTGTGTGTGTACTGCATGTTCATATGGCTGTGAAACTGAATTCAAAATACATAAATATGCACGCCCTTAAAGAAGTGTGGTAGCAGGGGGTTTAGAAGGCTCTACTATGTCTATATTCAGTGTTTAAGATAAATTGTATGAATCTCTGAGGCCCAACAGACATGTCAAACCCATTACCTTAAAAACATTTTTAAATGTTGTTTTTCTAAACTTGTAGCATTAAGCAGTTTGGAATTTTGGTCTCTGGAAGTTTCTGTTTCTTCTTATATTTATTTATTTTCATTAGTTTATTCTTTTTTCAGGTTTATCAATTCAACTTGAAATTAGTTTTTTTAATATCGGACACTTTTTCTATCTTAATTCGAGAATTTATTTTTAAATCAAGTACCTACTGGAAAATTTAAATATAAGAATATGGATGGATGATTTTTGTAGTAAAATATCTAAATACTATAAATTCTGTGGTATTTAAATTTCAAAGTTTACCTTTTGCAGTATTGATAAGATTCCAAAGATCTTTGTGCTTCTATAACCGTTCATAAAAAACGGCTCCATTGCTCTACTGGTCAAAAATATGATATATTATTATATATATATAAATATATATATATATATATATATATACTAATATATATATAAATATATACTAATATATATATATATATATATATATATAAATATATACTAATATATATATATATATATATATAAATATATATATATATATATATAAATATATACTAATATATATATATATACTAATATATATATATCAGTATATATCAATATGAAACACGCAAATCCTTTTAAAAACTTAATGAAAAACATAGTTTTATTTGTATTTTTTTTATTTTGTACGTCTCTGGCTCTCACTGTTCATTTCTGCAGTATTATAGTGTATATATCAGTATTTCTGAGGCATTGCTTGAGTAACTCATA
Source organism: Cottoperca gobio (assembly GCF_900634415.1). NCBI lineage: Eukaryota > Metazoa > Chordata > Actinopteri > Perciformes > Bovichtidae > Cottoperca > Cottoperca gobio. The sequence goes on from NC_041361.1 coordinate 19,338,986, forward strand.
GTGTTCGCACAGTGCAGTTTCACTTGTACTTGGCTGTCAACTGAGGTGGGTTCTTTTCCAATAATAAAGACAAAGATAGAAGAGTCACATAAAGAGAGACAGACAGTGAAAGAAACAAGAAGGGACAAGGAGGTGGAAACATCATCACTGCAGTATCTACTGCCAACCTGCCAGGGTAACTCTCCACAAAAATGGGGGATTGTCATCCTTGCAGTCAAACCAGAAACTCAGTTTGATAGCAGTGTGCAGTTAGAGCTCTTTGCAAGCAAACTGTGACAGATAATATAGAAAGTGAAACCAATGATAAGATATCTGGAGGAGTTACCTCAGTCTCAAGAGAGATCAACCCAAAAGTAATCCAGACAGTGAAACAACTTGCAAATTAGAAAACATGTTTATTTATTTATTTAAGTTTTTTTTGTAATGTATCAAAAGTTGTCAAAAGGGCCGAAAAATCTAAAGAAAACAAAGTAGCCTGATAGAAAACAGTTTAACTTGCTAGCTAGACAAAAGTAAATCTCTGCTCTATTATAACAGCAGAGGCAGATGCTGCCACACACACACACACACACACACACACACACACACACACACACACACACAGACACACACACACACAGACACACACACACACACACACACACACACACACACACACACACACACACACACACACACACACACACACACACACACACACACACACACACACACACAGATACACAGACAATAGGACTGTGTTGCAGGAGCGAGCTGCTACAGTGTACAGTAAACTGTGCTGGTGGACTGAGCATGTCTCAGCTTTGTGTATGAAAAATAAGGTCACAGAAGAGCTTCATCTCAACGTGCAGGCGGTTGAAATGCATTTAACATGGCAGGTTTTAAGCACCAACCATCCAACTGTCTCCGTAGTTTCCTTCAGATCTCGACACAGCTGAGAGTACAAACATACGAGCAGCTCTGCCAGGCTGCACTTAGGAACAGCATGCTAACATTTGATAATTAACGCTAAATACAAAAGTGCATCTGAGGCTGATGAGAATGTCATTAGTTTTGCAGATATTTGATGTGGATACATTTCACTGGGTAATTTTGACCTCCTTTTCACATATGTGTCAATTCATGCTTTGACTTTGACGTGTGTTTCAGGCGAAATTCTCAGCATGTAGGAACGACTCAATGGGTTGGCAGAACACCACGCCATTTTCTGTCAACTAAATAAGGGACACGCTGACCAGGAGTAAATGTATAAAAATTAATATGATCCCTAAATAAACTGCAATCAGACCAGGATGTAGCTGGATCCCCGTGGAATGAGTTGGCACCTTGTTCAATCCAAGCCTCCAAGAAATTCATAGGTTCTGGAGTTGACAGAGGAAGTAGTACTGGCTGGGTTTAACTAATAAAACCACAATATTTGACCGTAGGCACACTTAGGTTTCAGGTAAATTCTTCGCCTAGAGACATGCATGTTATTGGTCTTACTGAGTTGAAAGAGCAGTTCTGTAGTCATCTGAAGTATACCTTGCACGGGCCATCAATAAACATACTCATGCACTACGGTGAATACGCCTTTTTTAATTAAACATTGTAGATAAATATATCCGGTTCACATCTGGGCCTAATTAAACTGGGATTTCATTAAGATATCAGATGGCTTTCTGTCTGGGTTTATATGCAACCTTTCTCTTTTCATTTCATTCCATTGCTTTTTAATTCCATCAAAAGTTCTATTTAGTGACTCATGCTGCATTAATTATGAGTAGAAGAAAGCCTTTTCCTGAGCTAAGTTTCAGCGGTGGCCTTGTAAAACATTTGCCATGTCTTAACTTATTTAATCATTTGATTTAGATTTTGTTTTTCTTTTCTTTACTCATCAGTGTCTACACCCACTCGTGAACTACACCTTTACCTTCTCTATTAGTCTGGCATTGCCCAATGACACCTCAGCAGGTTGGATGTTTTCCAACAGCGATGTTCTCCTGACTGCCACCCTGCTGCCTCAAACACAAAGAAAGAGAAAGAAAGAAAAAAGAAAAGCTTTATTTTATTGAATTAATTCAGCTGAGAAAGAAATCCCATTCCCCTTTTAGGATCAGCGGCCTATCAGGAGAGACAATGTAACAAGAGTCTTAGTGCTACCGAGTCTGAGAAGGGTCAAAAGTCCCGAGGGTCAGGTGGGTTTTATCACTGCAAAAGTCTTATCTGACATTTGTCACAGGGACAGGCCTCGAGAGATAATTGGAATAGGATTCTCTCTCTCTCTCTCTCTCTCTCTCTCTCTCTCTCTCTCTCTCTCTCTCTCTCTCTCTCTCTCTCTCTCTCTCTCTCTCTCTCTCTCTCTCTCTCTCTCTCTCTCCCCTCCTGCATGTTCCTCTCCCTCCTCTTTTCACACACGCACACACACATCTTCTGCACATTTATCTTGAAGTGCGTACCGAAGTTGGTCTGCGAGCCTCGCCTTCACATCTCTCAATATCTTATCTTCAAGTAAGACGCCCACGGTTGGCATTTTAAGACGACACATACCGACCCCACATACACAGATAACTGCCGCTACTACTCACTGTCACTCACAATGGCCCACACACAAGCTGTGAATGTGTGTATGTGTGAGAGTGGGCGAATAATTCGTATGAGGAAGCATGTATTGGCTCAGTTGAGCTTGTGTTGTGCTCACAGGGAGCGATGTACTGTATGTTGGCTGGTGTCGGTGTATGTATGCGTGAACGTGTGAGAGAGTCACTATTCATGCATGAGTTCATGCATTTTTGTTTGTATCTGGGAGCACGAGTGTGTTTGTGTGTATCTGTGTCTGGTGCAAGCGATGGTAAGCAGTGATTATACTGTAATGCTAGGGTTGTCAGGACGCCAGCAGGCAGCCTGGTTTTAGCCTCAGCGGGAGGTGACGCCATCATCACCATTATACCAGCCTCAAGTTTAAAAACTGAGGAATATACCAGTCTGGACAAAAGGATGTCTTTTCTACATTTCATTTTATTCTGAGTGGACTTCTGAATGCCATTTCTATTTAAATGCAAGGGTGAGCTGTATAAAACCATGTCACCCTTAGGTGCCGGCCATTTTGTACAAACCGTGTTTAACACAAACATGTTTTAACTGACATGAGTTGAAATATCTTTAAAGGGCGAGTTCTCAGAAATCAAATCAAAGCATTTACACTTTGGGTTTTTTGTCTAGCCATGCAGGGAGTTTTGGTTTTCCAGTTACAGTGGCCCCCAAAAGCGTAACACATGCAAATAGACAAAACACAAGAAAATGAAGCAAATGGACAGGATTTAGGAAAAAGAAACGTGAGATACACATTCACAATCCGGCAACACACACGTAGCAAAATGTGCACCAAGTAGTAGACTAACCATCAGTGGTGTTGGAAAACTTTATTTCAGTTTTAACGCTCTGATTGCATGTTTCAGATACTATTGTAAGGGCCTGATATACATGCATTATAGGTTGTCTGTCGCATGAATGATGTCAGTAGCCCAGTTAAATATACAGGATCATTGCTTGTATGTGTTGCTGCCACGCAGGAAATAAAATCCTGTTGAGTGAAAATAAATCAAAAGCATCCCCCGACGTCTTAACAACTACAATGGACCGTGACATCTGTCAAACATCCAAGATTTACCAGTGCCACGAATTGTAACGATAAAGCGTTCAGAAAATGTCTGAATAATGCTTACAGCAAGAGAAAATCCTTCCAACCACTGTTTAGACTCTGACAGGAGTTTGTGTATAAGACTGAAGAATTGTTGCATTTCTGCATTAAAAGTAAAACGACTAAACTTATGTTATATACTGTATTTTGTTGAGTTTTGCACCTTTAATATCCCAGATATGTCCAACAATGTTCAAACCTAGAGAAATCTGTTATTTTATTCAAGGTAATGGTGCGTTACATTTCGTCGCCTGTCAGTGATTCAATATTCCCTTTACCCCCACTAGTGGCTCTAGCGTCTGGGGAAACACCAAATGATGCGTCAGAGAGTGAGGAAGGTAGTCGACGAGCTACTCTATTGTTTACTACGAGTATTTATTGCCGTTTGCTGCACATTGTGTCGAAGAAGCTGTCCCCTATAAAGCGTGAAAGTTACCGCTGCGTAGCAAACGTTACTTGTTGCTTTTTCATTAGGATTAATTGTCGTAACGTGAATTAACGTGACCAAATGTAACGTGAATAAAACTTTAAGACATTACCTCATTCGTGAACATGATTTCTGCCTCAGTCACAAAGACTACTCCCTTGATCCCACGCTTCTTTACAACCTCATCAAAGTCTTTTTCTTTGTTTTGATTGAGCGACCCCATGAGGCAGGAATTACATACTGTGCTTTTAAAGACATCCTTGTACATGCTACAGAAATGTGGTATTTATGTGTTGCTTTCATGCAAGTAGCCTATTTCATTTTTCACTTTTACAAGAGAATGGGAGGGCTGAATGTACCTGGGGAAAAGGTTCCAACAGGACTAGTCTGATAACGTGTTTCTTCTTTTTGAAATGATGTTAGAAAAGGGAGAAGTGTCTTATAGTCAAGGTCTTATACATTTTTTACTCTGTCTTTGGTCTCCACTAACTCCTGTTCAAACTATCTGACTCCTTATCAGCAAAATATTTGACTGCATCAGCAAGTTGCTAACTTTGTCTGTCCACTATTTGTACTAGACAGTTAGCGTACAGTTGTTTTTAGAGCTCTTTTGCTTAAAAAACAGCAGCCTGCTGCGGCTAAAAATGCCACCAAAACTGCAAAGTTGTATGTCAGTAAACCAAAACAATGTGCTGAAAGGCTATTCAAAGCTCCATGAGATCATGGTCCACCCCTTTCACATGCAAGTAGTCAATTGATCTATTGTTAGTATGAACATTTCGATTATAGCAGCTTTAAATACAGTCCAGAGGGATGATTCACTTTCCCCACCTACATTTCTCCTCGAGATTCGAACTAGCAGCACTCTTGTGTAGAGACACACTTTCACCATCCATTGTGTGTAGCTCAACAAAAAAAGTACAAATGCTAAAAAACAAATGTTAAAGAAAAGAGAAAGACAAAAGGGGGAAAAAAACAAAATGAGTAAACCAGTCAGGCAGAAAATGTATCCTGAAATTAACCATTGTTGAAGGCCTGTGTTTGTGGTTGAGAGGTATAACAACCTTTAGGACACGGACCATAATGAACTCTTTGCTACGTAGCAACTTTGTTCTACCATTTCTATTTCACCCTCGCTGATTCTTTATTAGGGTCGTCTGTACAACCGAACCTGATTCAGAGAGCGAGCGGAGATCAACCTGCTTCCTGCTTCTGCTGTTTGTCATTATCTGCTCCATCGCTCCGGCCATAACTTCTCTTTAAGACGTCGACATTTAAAGAGCACAATGAAAGGGGTGGCCGTGTAGACGCAATTAAGCTTCCGAGTTGCCGAAACGCCAAAGGAAGTACAACTTTTTGCCTCAAAAGAAAGTTTGGTTTTAAAGTTTTTTTCTTTGAGAGAAGTGAATTTGAAAGACCAAAGGGCATCCAGCAGCATGGACGGAGACAGGCAGGCCTAGAAATTCTCGGCTTAAGGTTTTAAAAAACGTAGCGGAGAGGGGAGAAACAAGAGCAGAACAGAGAGAACAGTGGCAGAGCTGGGCAGAACAGAGGAGGCTGCTGTAGCTGGCCATTAATAGTCAACCAGGATATACCACGGGGGGATTGCAGACCGTGGAGGCAGCTTGATAATTCAATCTGTCAAGCGCACGCTACAAGCTAGGCCAATTAACTGGAGAGGAGGCAGTCCTGACCCCGACATCCCTCCTTCCCTTCCTCCCTCATCCTTTCTCCGTTTGCAACATCCCTGGCGTGTGTTAAACCAACATCTATGCCAGTTAAACTGTCACTCCTGCTGAGGTCAGAAAGAACAGGGAAGTGTGTGTGGCTTAGTGCGTGTAGATTTACTTCATTCTGTTGCTACAGTGTCTGCTTTAATAGTGGGGGAGATGCAGCGTTTATGGACAGATGGCCAAACAACAACCACTGGTAATTGACGGCTAATTACAAACGCTCGGCAGGTGTTTCCAACAAATGAAACCTGATTGATTTATATCTTTCTCTTTCGAGTTCTTCGGTACATTGTATAATTGTACCTCGTCCACACACCTTTTACATTAGTCTGACGTCCGGCGGCATCCCAACGCTTCTTACACATGATACAAAAGCCGCTAATTAAAACACTAAAAGAGGTGTATATGGATGGCGGGGGACCGTGGGGAAAGGCTGCATGCCAATTTAAGAGGAGCACACGCTTGGAAAAAAGATATTTTCATGCTCACAAAAGTAGTTGAAAGAGAAGAGCGTGGAGACCTTTTTGCGAGCATGGTCGCGGTGGAGTGTGAAAGAAAAGTGTCACGGTGAGCAACATACTGTTAGTTGGGCTTAGTACCAGATTGATTGGGCTTTTATTGTGAAAAGAAAATCCTAAAATTCTATCAGAGAATCCCAAAGCTCCCACGTTTCGTTTACTGAACCTTCAGATATGCTAAAACGTTTTTTCATCTGCAGGTAGGCAGGTGGACTCAAGCCACGCAGCTCCTAATATTTACTATGTGATTTTTACTGAATAATATCCATCAAATGACAATAATTTCTTCAAAAGGCTAAAAGAGACAGGGATTTTTTGAAACCCAGCTTGGAAGACACATACAGAGAGACACTTTGAATATCAAGTGATTGTTAAAAGGTTTTCATGATCATTAGAATTCTAGATGCATGCTTTCCAATTAGAAACATTTCTGCACTGTGGTGCTCTACTGTTGCTGTTGAGCCCATGCAGGTAAGCTCATCGTGTGTGTGCGTGTATGTGTGTGTCACGTTCCGTCATGTTCCGTCTCTCTGCAGCTGCACGGCCATCCGTCATGCTTTCTGTAGAGTGTCTGTTCATATCGCACAGCTGTGAAATCCAGCATATAATATCTGTTTTGAAGATTCTCACTTTGATAGTCCTCTACCAAAGATGAGTCTCCAAAGAATTATTCGCCGAACTCCAGACAGCTTCCATGGAAGTGTACTATAACTTTCTGTGAAGGGAGGGAGATGTAAAGTTTTGCATCAAAGAGCCTCAAAAGAGTCTCCCTCTTTCCCTCCCTACCACAAAAAAAAGAAAAGGATCTAGTTTTGCATTACTCTCAAGATAAGCTGCTTCAGAGGAGTCCAAAGAGGTTTGAAAGAGAGCTGAAGCAGGTGAGGTGGGAGAGAGAGAGAGAGAGAGAGAGAGAGAGAGAGAGAGAGAGAGAGAGAGAGAGAGAGAGAGAAGAGCCAGAGGTGGAGAACAAGCTTGAGAGCGGGTTAGATGACGAGGGAAAAGGAAGAGACTGGTGGCGTGGAACAAAATCTGGCTCCCCTTCATCAGGAGTAGCTGCCTCAATGAAGATGACTGTTTGGGGTTAGTGCAGAAGGGAGCCCTCCCTCCTCCTATACACACACACACACACACACACACACACACACACACACACACACACACACACACACCTGAACAGACCTGAACATACATTTCTTATAAAGGACTCAGGGAGTTTTGGCTGAGGGAGAAACCTCTTAAAGACACAGGATTAAAGATACAGAGGATTACCTCTACATGCACACACACACACACACACACACACACACACACACACACACACACACACACATACATCTCATAAGCTCCCTACTTAACTCACATACAGCCTTATAGGCTAAATAGTAAACACTAATTATAACAGCAAAGTTTTGAACCGGAGCCTCGCAGCGTAGACGTGGTTTCTTCACAATAAACTGTCAGGCGGCAAAGCCAACGTTGTTTGATCATGAAAGTTTTATGACATGTTTGCCTTTCGCTCTGACTTACAAATCTTGCGAGTGTCAATTAGCGGCAGCATATCAGGAAGCCCTGCCAACTTAAAAACAAACCTTTGTCTTTTCCGCTCCGACTCCAGAAGAATGAGGATTAAAGGGAACAGGGAGAAGACAAAGGGAGGGATGCATGTTAGATTTGCATGGCAAACATCCCTGACACTTACGATTTGTTTGTAGTGCGGCAACACTGTCAAGCGTTCCTCTACTATTTTGCAAATACTGCGTTTAGACATGATTTACCCTCTTTTCAAATGTTCCAGAAAGGTCAGGACTGAACTACAAAGAGTTGGAAAAGCATCAATTATTAGTTTTAAAGAGGATCTAATGTGAGCCAGCTGAGAGAACAAGCATGTTAGGTAATCATTTCAGGTTCACTCTCATACCGTAGTGCCAGGCGACAGATGATAAACTATGTACTTCAACAACCTGCAGAACGTTAAAGATAACTGCAACAAACATATTGAGATATTACGTTTTTTTAAATGTACTTTTCTACCTTTCTCTTTTATTTACTAGATTTGTTTTTACCATATTCTGAAGAAGATGCTCTAATAATTAATATTATTATATAATTATATTATTACATATTTCCGTCAGTCCAGTCTTAATTATCCATAACTTTATTTAGACAATTATTCAACAAACAGTTCACAACACCTTGTGTATATAGAGTCTACAATTCTCAACACAAATGTAAGAATAAAAGATAAAGAAAATAAAACAAAAATCTTACAAAGCTTACATACATAAAACCACTGCCCTTACAGAGGTTATATGTTTTAACAGATGTTTTGTTTGTACAGTCAGATATAGAGGAAACATATTATTAGATCTAAAAAGTTCGGCTTTGTCAAATTGTCAAAATGATAAGCAGATGAATCAACACAGTCTTCATTATTGTTTCTCCTCTTTTTGTCAACGAAAGTAAAGAAAGGTTTTGTTATAGTTTATTTTTTAAACAACGTTTTAGTCTTTTTTCCTGAACAATATTGCATGTTGACATCGTCACAGGTAGTGTTTAATGACGTTTAAGTCATGGGGGGAAAAAAAGTTAAAGAAAAGTTTGACTAATGTTAACCTCACACTGTCACTCGCTGGTCATTAATACTTCACTTTCCAGCCTTTCCTTTCCTAGTTTTTTCCCATGCCTCTTTACTCTTCTCCTCCACTACAATTTGAAAGGAAATATGTTTTACTCCACTACGATTGCTTGAGTTAATAGCTACTTTATAAATTAAGAGTTTGGAGTTTGCACACCAAACATATGGAAATGCACAAGTATAGCTGAAAGGATTGTGCAATCAATCAATTGAAAGGTTCCACATTTGCAAATATGAGGATTTTCTGCTTTTCTTTTATTTAATAATGTTGAGTTTTGACTGTTTTTTGTACAACATAAACATTGTAAAGGTGTCACTTGATGGGCATGTATCTCTTTTTTCTTAATGTTTACAAACCAAACAATCAATCCAATAATTAAGAAAAATAATCATCAGATTAGTCCCAAAGGGTCAAAGAAAATACCAGTTACCAATAACAGTTGCCACACTATGAAACTATGAAAAAACGTAATTGTGCCAATTAACATGTCTACAAACCGAATTATTACTTTTATAATTAACCACAATCTGTAATAGAAGGCTGGAGTTTGCTGTCAAGATACAAGTTACCTAGCAAATCCTGAGAGGGTTTGTAGTGTGTCTGCTGTGTCCGGGATCACAAGCCTGCAAATCCTAGTTTTATAGTTTCCTGTAAAAAGCTTTAAGTAGTACAGAAAAAGATATTTGCACAGATGTACCACACTTTTCTATTGTAATGCATAGAGAATATAATAGTTTGTGACACTGAATACATGTAACGCTTCCATCGCAAGTCAGCTTGGTAATGCACCGTAGCCACGAATAGGCGAGGGAAGGCAACTAGCCAGGAGGATGTTGGTGGACTCAGAGAAAGAGGTTGTATTCACCAGCAGGTACGCATCGAGTTTAAATGAGTCAGTACAAGGATCATTTTTGGCAAAAGTACAAATGCCAATTACTCATTTTTTTTATAATACTGGAGTATTGCAACTATTCATTAATTGTCATATAATTTGATATACGACATAATTTCCCACTGTGTGATTTGTAGCATAAGTGATCGCCTGATGTTTCATCTCGTCAGTTTCATTTAAGCAGCCCTGTACAGCCTTGTAGAGCTGGCTCTAGACTTTAAGTTGTTTATCTGGGATTAATGCTGTTGAAGAGGAAGCATGCTGCTCGTAAGGCAAGGTCAAACTTAGAGTTGGTCTCAGCTACCAAGTTAAGATGCATGCTTATTACAATAAATTTCTACAGATAATGTAGGAGCTCTGAGGATTACGGTGCTACTGTTTGAAATTAAAACCTTAAGTAATAAAGGCTCATACTTATATAGATCTACACGGTCCAGCAGCATTTATTCATGCCTTCCCCCCAGAATCCCCATGTACGCTTCCTTCCAAAAAGGTCTTGAAACAAAGCAGACACATCTTTTCAGTTATGGCAGGCTTCACTGTCATCTTTCTCTATTTCCCAGCTGTTAGACAGCTAGTCTATTGTACAGCAATGAGATATCACTTTAATTTAGAAGAAAGGAAGCGAGGAGGATGCTGCAGACTCTGGTGTTTTCTCTTGGCGTCCATTGTGTCTTGGGAGCTAATAAAAATGACACTGCTATACAGTCGCAGCTTCAGCAGAGGAACCCCCACCACCACGCTCAACCCTCTCACACACACAAAAACACAAACACACACACACACGCACACTCCCATAGTATTGTATGCTTCTTTATTGGCTTAATAATGGGGGAGTAAGGGCATGGTGGAAACAGTTTTCTCACTGTGATTGCTGGAGCCAAAAATCAAACATGAACGCGTTGGCTTTAGCTTCTTTGGAGGACTTGCTGGAAAAAACAGCACAGTGATATAATTAACAACTGCCTCCTGTGAGACAAGACAGGATTCCTTGTATTATAATAATGAACTCCGTCGATGACATGCACTCATCTGAGTCCCGCCACGCAGGCATGCCCAGAATCTAACCCCTAACATCTGAAGGACGGCACAAACACGGTAGCCCAAGAAAGCACATTAAAGAGAAAGTCTCGCTATCTCCCTCCTGACAGCTCACAGGAAAGCTGTAGGTAACAAATCAAAAAAGGATGTCGAAGCCCCAAAACATTTAAATGGAAGTGAGGCACGGTCTCACAATGGTTCTCGCCTTATCTCGCCTCAAACACCTGCCATGTCGGCTGCTACTTATCCTCTGATTACAGCTGTAGCCATTTTTCTGTAATTCACCAAAAAATTATTCCTGAAATAAATAAGTATTATAACGTGCATACAGAGAGGGAGAGAAGGGGGTGGGGGTATGGGAGAGAAAGCATGTAGTGAAATATTCAAGTGAAATATTCTCTGGGAACATGGTGTTCTGAGATTGGAATAAGTAGACAAGGGGTAGAGGGAAGAAAAAAGGGAAAGTAAAAAGGAGGTTTGACGTGATGTCTCGTCTGGAGTCTAGGTTACCTCTGTTGCACTGTTGATCCCTGCTTCACACAACTCTCAAACAAGGTTATAATATAGCGCGCAGTGTGCAATGAATGACAACCTTTCTGCATTCACATCACAGTGTTATCTGCAGTGACCCTTAGTTCAGCAACCAGATTCTAAGATGTGTTTAGAAAAAAGTACAGAACATTCTTTTTATGCAACAGAAAACAGGAAAGAAAAGTAGTTTTTTTTATTTTATATGTCATGTACAGTTCTTTTTGCATCACTTTATTGGAGCATGATGGACGTGTCTCCGTTTCTTGCCATAACTGATCTGCTTGGCTCTTTGCAGCTGTCTAGACCATTTGAAGTTAAAGTGGAATTAGGATAAGATTATTATATCAGTCTTTGGAAGCATGACATCTGTCTCCTCATACCCATACAGTGAAGGTCTTCATGGGTCCACTCAGTTCAAAGTAACTGAAACAGAAGCTGGGACCAGACTCAATCAAAACTATATTCAGTCCAATTGGTTGGGTTGGGCAGCCATTCTATGGTCTTGGGTGTGTCAACGTGTCTGAATGGATCTGAGCGGGCTCTCTACGGTATTACTACTCCTCCTTTTTGACTAAGGATGCTTGTTTTATGGCGGCATTACATGCCCCGGCCAGTGTTGGTGGTCTCTCTCTCGGTTTGTTCTGTCAGGGTCAATGACATCGATTTGAGTCTGGTCTATTTATCTCGACCTTATTGCAAATAGGGAGACATTGACATAGTGGTAATATTGAAAACAATGGAGGCACCTCTGAACTTTACTCTCTACTTGGCACACATCTTCCCGCATTGGCAATAGATGTTGACACGTGAATTGTGAGAAATGGAATCGTCCAATATGGACATAATGGGAGGGACAATGGGCAGAATCATTCTTGGGAAGGGTTCGGATTAGATCCAAAATCTTAGACCTTTAAAGACATCTATTATACAGTTAAAAATGTGCAGTCAATACTTGTTAGTTCAAAAGAGGACACGGAAATGCGTTGCCCACTTTTTGTTTGCTGTACACTGAGTAAGAATCAGCCCTAATTTAGGCCGTGCGTCATGTTTTTCCCATTGATGTACACCACTCAGGCACATGGGCAACTTGATGAACAGACTGACTGGAAGTTATTAGAGCCACCTAATCTTTTCATGGAATAGAAGGACATCTATTGCACGTCCCTCTGTCCTGGGAGAGGGATCCCTCCTCAGTCTCTCCCTGAGGATTCTTCCATTTTTCCCCCTTTAATTGTGGGGTTTCTTTTTTTGGGAGTTTTTCCTTATGCGGTGCGAGGTTCTAAGGACAGAGGGTGTCGTATGCTGGACAGTCTGTAAAGCGCACTGAGACAAATGTGTAATTTGTGATATTGGGCTATATAAATACATGTGTTTGATTTGATTTGAATCCACATGAGAGCTTTTTTATGTAGGGGTTTGTGAAGATGATGGAGATGCAGATAAAGGGCAGCACACACGTTAAAGAAGACCTTTCCTGGATTAACTCATTAACTGTTCACTCACCATACGAGAGGATGCAATTGAATCTTCTTATAGCAAATCAATCAAGGACATACACTGAAGGTATGTGCAGTATAAGTATAAGTATATAAGTATAAATTGACTTATTTGTATTTAACTTTTAATGCATGAATGGCAATTTTCTTTTAATCACCATTAAAAACTGAAATATGATGGGAAAGGATGTTAATGATGATGATGATGATGAAGAAGAAAAGAAGGAGGTGATAGCTTCCATACTGGGCGATATGACACACTGATAATGAAACACAGTGCAAATTGACTGTGAATGTAACACAAATTAAATCGGGCATTTTATTTTAATTTCTGACTCCCATCAGATCTAGAGAATTACAGTGTTTAACTTTCCCCCGTGTTGCCCATCTGTCAGTCACTGTTGCTTTATTCTCTGTCTCTGTGTTATCCACCCTCCTGTCGCTCCTTTTTCTTCTCCAAAACTCCTCATTCAGACACCCCCCACCCATCACCACCACTACTGACTCAGGAGTAGGTAACAAAAAGTGTGAGAGGGTCTTTATTCAAAATTCCCCAATATTGTCAAACAGATAGCAATGCTGCTCTCTGCTGGCCATATAAATGAAGCTATTCCCTTCTTAACATCTGGAGATGGAGCAAAAGTGGGATACTTCTATAGGTAGGAATGGAAATTTATTATGGAATTTTAACTTTAACATTACAATAAATAATTTATTTTGTGGTTATAGGTTTATGGTTAAGTCTCCCAGCAGTGGATTTTGGCTTTTTAATTGCACATTCACTCTCAGCTTGTGCTGGATTTACACATACTGGATTCCTCAGCCTCAGGCTAAATAGTGGTTCAAGGTAGACAGCTCATCAAGATGAGTGACAAGTGTCGAAGCAGGAACTTGACCAGTTAAGGGGGGTAGAACCGACATTGCACTGAGCCCCCGCAAGGCGATAAAATCATATATCTGAGCTTCAATCTCAATTTTCTCTCAAGCGTGAACATCTATTACAGCTACAGTTGTTGTTGATGGAGAATGGGGAAATCACAGGGTGAAATCTATCCTGACAAAGATAGCCGTCAAGGCTCCAGGGGGTTTCAAAGGGGCCTGAACAATACCTGCAATGATGCAATATTCCATGTTGTTTGTATTGAGTGTCGTGCATTAATCTCCATCATACAAGAAAAAACTGATTTTGACCATAACTAGAACTAGGAAAGATGATGAGTCACACCTTGGCTTTCATCTACTGAATCAATGCTTGATATCCATGTGAAACAATACATTCTTCAATAATATTTATAATTAATTATATTTTTCTTAAAGTCGTAAAGTAATTTGAATTGTCTTCTCTTTGTGTGTCTTGTGCATACAGACAAATGCTCAAACAAGATGTTTTACCCCCTTTTTTAATAACTGTTGGAGATTTAAGATGTATGTCCTTCTACAAAACACCTATTCTGCTGTTAGGTCTGTATTCCACTCACAGACTATATGAAGGAAGTGGACGTAGCCACTGTGACGTAACCATTGTTTTGTGGACTAACGTTTTGAAGCCTCCAGTTTGGCATTTTGGCCATCGCCATCTTGTTTTTCTGGAACCATAATTGACACGAAAGGGTGGAGTACAACTGAACGCTGAACAAGACGTTTTCAGGCAATCAAAACGTCACAATTAACTTTCATGAGCTGAACAAACACTGTGAAAGGGTAAAGTTCTAAGATGAAAACACGGATAACACCCAAACCCAACAACGCCGTGGAAGCGACCTGTCAATCACAAGGTAGCCACACCCTAAAGCATAGCCTGCTTTATCGTCTATTTTACCCTAAATAGGACCATACTTTACAAAAATAAACATCATGCTGTATTAAAGATGAATTGAATCTATTCATTGATTTCCATGAACTCATTAGGAACATTTTTAATGAGGTAATAAATCAAGTGGGAAGTGGAGTCATTTTCTTATAGACTTCTGTACAACCTGACTTCTTTTTGTAACCAATGGAGATGGCCCCTTCTGGCCATCAGAAAGAATGCAGGTTTAAGGCACTTATGCATTGTCTTCACTTTTCAGACCCCGAGGATGCCGCTTTATTCCACTCAAAAAAAGAGGATAATGTACAGGCCTTTTTGATAATTACAATTATGACCAAATAAGTGCATGTCAAAACAAAACCCCAATGATATGTGACAAAAATAATAATAATTTCAGTTTGACTTTAACAGTAGCACATGCCTGTATGTGCTGCAACAAGCTGTACACTATAAGCTTCCTTTATCCAATGTTGTTTGGCTGCCTTTGATACTTGGCTGATAAACACAAGCTACCACACTGATGCTTTGCAGCAGAGCAGGCTTCCTGCTATTGGAGAGACCTGTGGAGACAGATGGGAGATTTACAAATGCTGGAAGAGCAGGGAGCGGAGCTGGCAATGGCACACCTCAGAGAGATTTCCATTTACTACAGGCTTCTTGTCTTCATCAAGGTTGGCACTACGGTGTCACTTTTCTGCTACCAAAGTGAGCTGTGAGTGAGTTGAGAAAGACAATGTCATTGATCGTGAGCCTCACGGCTAATGATTTTATCTGCATCTATTGCAATCAACTGTTATTTTATCTTGTAGATTTTTCAAAAAGTATTCATATATATTCATCCATAGCTTTTATGCATCAAACTGTGAGGGAAATTGAAATGAAATTGATATATATTTATCTTCTGCCATTATTTCAGTCGCCAGTCGTGTTTGTCGAGAGGTAGAAGGGAGTAATTCCGCAACTGAATAGCTTCCTAATCACACATTACTAATCTGGCCCCGCTCTTGTGTCACCGCAAACAGCTCCTCGCGCTCGCCGGGTTCCCCTTTTGTTTGCAAACCCGTCCAACGGCCTCAGCGCGGACCATTGCTCCGGTCACAATAAGGAAACGGATCCCAACTCAAATCTCATAACCTGATGGTGGCAACTCACTATTGATTTCTTTCATAAAGCACGCTCGGTGTCTCTCTTTTCCTCTTTCTTTCTCTCAGTGTCTCGACCCGCTGTGTTCTCGTCACCCAGAAACTGCACCCACATCCCTAAAGAGTAGTTACTCACTCTTTTATTTTCTCCTGCGTGGCTCCCTATCGGGCTACTCATCTCTGACAGCGGTGCAGCTCAAATTAAATTCCCCCATCTGATAATGAAAGTCATTAGGTCCCGCTGGAGCCTTGTGGAAGGCCAAACAAAGCCCGGTGGAGGTCTGTGTAATAACCCCAGGCAGGGACAACACACAGCTGAACAGAGAGAAAGAAAGGCCGACATGGACTTTCTGGATGCACAGCTGATCCCTTTTTACTTATCATTCATAGTCGTCATGTTTTTTAAGAATAAAAAGAAAACCTTATTTGAATATAATAATACAAAGGAAGTAAAGATATATCGTATATGAAAGAAAACTGAATTTATATTTTATATATAATCTTTGCACAGCATTTTTGTTACACTGGGGCCGTGCTGCACCTGGCAACATGATCGATAGCGACACCAGTGTTCAAGCTTATTTGAATGTGCTTTTAAATTAGGTGGCATTTAGAATCTCCACCATGGGAGTTAGTTTAACCGTCTTTCAACTCTATTACAAACGCATGCAGGTGTCGTGGCCTTTGTCCCTCATATGAGTTCCGGTGGGACGGTTGTATGTTCATTTGCTGCGGGCCCGTAAGTTTAGCTAATAATTTGGTTGCATGTTTTGCACATCTACCTCCAGGAATGTGTGGTCTTGGTTCGCAATAATTATTTACAATATGTGTCAGAAGTTTTCTAAATCCCTACTATTCCTTTATCTATTTGAAAAAAATAAAAATACAATTGTTTTTCTTTTTTTCGTTACAAACATTTGAAGTAATAATAATCAAATTAAAAAAATCTTCATGGGGGAAAGTCAGACAAAAATCAAGCCTCATTCTACACAAACAGACTTCCTTATGAGTGGTCAGAGAACTTTAACTAACTCATTTTGTTTATCAAGCTAGGTTTAATGACTCAGTTCAGGGTAAAAATTAACCAAAGTGACTGATTTATATTTGCTGTTTGCTAAACCCTTCACCACACAGTGATTGTCCAATCATAGTTTAGCAACTGTAACAATGCACGACAGGCCTATCAAGTCTTGGATTTCTCCACATGTTGAAGCAATGTACGTAGGGCTGTCGTGCAATACTCTGCATTTTATGATTACGGAGAATACAAGCAAACGTGTAAGGAATGTGTGTTTGTCTGCTCTAACGTAGGCTGCAATAGTTAGCATGTCTGGCAAACTAGCTACAGCATACATTAATAACTGAGTGGAACTATCAAGGCAAAAGAGCATGTTAACCAACTACAGAGTCTGTTGGGTTACAGGTTGGGCTTCAAAACAGCCAAGTTCACGATTAGCATGTACTTTTTTGTCGTTGTTTGAAATTGATCTTGGATGCTGTTTGAGTTCAGTTTAATGTTAGCAGGTCTATCGTGCTCTTTATTCTTTTTGGGGTCACAGGGTTTGAATTTATTAAGCTAATGTTAGCTAAATTAGCTAGCTAGCTTCAGCTGATAATATCTGGCAGCTAATAAAATCAACGGTCTTTGGTTGGTAACCACATGCCTGCTTTTCTTTACTTCTGCCTAAAATCATGGACCCACTGTTTCATAAATGAATATGCTACTACATCATTATAATCATTATTATAGTATATTGTACATGTGTCATGAGAGAATATAAATCTGAATATATTGTAACTTAAAAGAGCTATAAAGAAAAACTATTTAAAGAAACAAACACGATGAGTATGCATTTATATGCATAATGTCATATATTTTTTACATTGTGTATGTAGGAACTAAATTAATTTTCCGTCTTTTGCTCAACAGTTAGTTTCTAGAGAGAAATAGAAATCTCAACCTGGTTTAAGAATGTCATAAATAGACATTGGTTTGATTCTCCTGCTAGCTAAATATTCAGATATAATGAATAAAAATAGAAGAAATGGCTCAAGTGTGTGTGTGTGCGTCTGTCTGTCTCTGTTTGTTTGCGGGTGTGTGTGTGTGTGTGTGTGTGTGTGTGTGTGTGTGTGTGTGTGTGTGTGTGTGTGTGTGTGTGTGTGTGTGTGTGTGTGATGGCTCAGGTGGGGGTCCCTCTGTTACAACACTCAAATCATCAGGTTCATTAGCCCAACAATTACACATTCATGAATTTGCTGTTAAAATGACATTTGCTGAGCTGAGTGTGCCAGCTTCTGTCAACCTTAAGTGCTGGGTAAAATACTTTTAATTGGTCTCAGTCTTCTGCCTGGTCGATTATGGGCTTTCTGGGAGCATGGTTGAAACATGGGGGCTAAAAGCCTCCAAGATGGTGGGCTAGCAGAGGCTGAGTGGAGGAGATGCTCTGGAGGGAAAGGTCACGGTAATCACCATAAAGGGCAGCGTGCAAAATAATTAAAGAGAGAATAATTGGCTGCGAGTTGTTTATGTGCGTCTGTGTGTGTGTAATGGTAGAAAAAGAGCCATTGAGCATGTGCACCATGTATGCATACCAACACAGTAAAGGCAGAGAGACAGACAGTATGTAGGTGTGTGTGTGTGTGTGTCTGTGTGTTTACATGAGTGCTGGTGGTGATCACAGGTGTAGATGCATTTACAGCTGTGTTTACATGCTAAGTGGAAAATTCCACCACTAAATGTGAAATATGCAATATTAAACTGTGGCTACATAAGACATCTTAACCAGTGTTGTTAAATAACTTCAATCAATACATTCATTGTAAAGTAAATCGGACCGGGAGTGCCTTGCTGGAGTCTTGTTGTGATTGCAAGGTTGCCAGGCAACCATTTGAGACTCCAGTAAGTCCAATAAATACAACAACAACAAAAACTTGCTGTATTTACTTATATAACGCTCTACGAATAAGCATTTTTTTTCTCCAAAATGTCAAATTATTCCTTTAAACTAAGTCATTTCAACACATAGAATAACATTTTAGCTTTCTCACCGTAAGAACATTTTGATTTTATGTAGAAGCATTATCTGTTGCTTTAAAAAGTAAAACTTTTGTTTTCGGATCTGCTCCAAATTCAGTGCCCCATGCTACACTCTTCCACAAGTTTCATGAACATCGTGCCAGCAGTGTCTGTGTAATTCTGCTGAGAAACAAACTAACCCCTCACTACCCGGCCGTTGCATATGAAAGATTTACGCTTCTATAGCCGAGTGATAATGTGTTACGAACAATGATTTTGTTTTCTGTATTCAATGTTCTTATTCATTTACTTTTGGCCTTTATAGGGTTCCATAGTATTTAACCTACAGCCTATTGTCATTGTTTCAGTTTGACTTACATGTAGATTAATGTCTTACTACATGAACTGGACAAAATACTAACATCTATTGTGTTTGTCTTAAGTTTATTTTGACAGCATTTATGTGACAGTCGTTTCCCTCATTACCAATAAATAGAGGTAGGCATTTTGGGGGTCTTCTGCAATGTGGGAGAGAGATTTAATATTCCAGCAGTGCTAACGCCTTATAATTTCTTCTGCCCCAATGAACAGCAGGCGTGCAAGAGTTTTGACTGTAAACACGATATAAACCAGCATTATGAGATGAGAATCAGAGGCATGCTAATGGTAGAGGGGGATCGATGCCTGTGTGGCATTTCGTCAATATCAAACAATGGAACACGTTGAAAACGAAATGCCATAGGAGCACAGTGCTGGAGTTAATTGTCGGATACTTCTTTCCTGCTGTACTTTGAGGGCCTAATTAGTTTAAGGTGTCTGGAAAGGGATGGGTGGCTGAATCAATGTTCACCAATGAAAAGGATAGAAATACACACTATGGTGTGTTTTTTCCCCTCTCGTGATTTCATTGATTTTGAAAGTCAGAATAAAAGCTTTTCTGCTTTATAGTCAGTGGTTATAATAACTGCCTATGTATTGTTTTCTGCTTTTCTTTCAATGGATGCTCTAAATAATAATAACGTACGAGTTGTCATAGTCACAGACTTCCAATTGCAGAATGAAATGGATTTCCCAATAAAGGAAGGGACACTGAATCGTTTGATTTTAGCTGACACTGACGGCAACGTTTTACACCGCCATTGCTCAAGCGTTTCACATCTGTTGTCACAATGGGTGGCATTTACTGATAATGTCTATAATCAGACTATTTATTGTTTTCAACAGAGTGGCAGACATGAAACAGATGGTGAATCTGCAGGCGTGCTCTAAACACAACATGCTCCATATTATTGAGATCAGCAGTTGGTGGAAGGCCGCTGCATCTAAACACTTATAGACGCTGTGGAAGCATAGGTGGGTTAGGAAGGCTAACCGAAGCTCTACGCTTCAATAAATCAATCTTTACAGGTATACTGGACTAACCAACCATGTGAAGACGCTGCTTGTATTCACCTGGAGAAATGCTGGATAAAATGCAAAGCGTCCGTGCACTTTACCCTTCCATTGCTTCCTGCAAAAGGGTCTTTTGTCGGCTTTGTAGTTCTTCTTTGGCCAGGATAAAGAAACCCACTCCCCCTCCCTGCCATGCTGCAGCAGAGATTGGATCAGACCCCTGCGGTGAATCATGTTTACGGTCCTGCACACACACACACACACACACACACACACACACACACACACACACACACACACACACACACACACACACACACACACACACTGTTCATCCTCCTCAGGAAAGCTAAGGTTTTGTGCACATCTGAAATCTCTTTACAGGTGCAGGACTAAAGCAAAAGGCATAGCAGGAGAAACACGCGTCGCCTGATTACCGTCATGTTTGGCAAAAATGCTGTGAGCAGTTTGTCGAATGAAGTGCACGTTTGGGAGCTGACAAACAGAGAGACAGCGTTCTCCTCGGATGCTCATTGAGAGGTTATGGCTGCAATCAGAGCCTCTGATGGAAATTGAAATATAGCTGCCATTTAGGGCCACACAATATGGAGCCATGTAATCATTCACTTTGCATGAAGGCTTCAGCTATGACCAATGTCAACATCTGCAAAGGCCAGTGTAATTTCTTTTTTTTTGCGTATCTTTGCTTTAGCAGCTTAAGATGGAACGTAACGCACTTCAGTGCGATACTTTAATAGCGTATTCATAGGTGTAGGTGCACCACTGTGCGATTAAAGCATAATCTTTGTGTATCCAATCAGTGTAAACAGCAGTTAATGTGCGGTGTACACCCTTATAGCGCATCTCTTCCCCTTGGAGCCATCAGGTCGGATGATGTGACCTTCAGAGGAACAGGCAACCTGTCATTGAAAATGTCCTTTAAGTTGATGAGCTGTCATTTACAATGCATCAGAGATGGCCTCGTGGTGGCAATGCCATTCAGTTCTGAGCCCTGCGCCATTCATGCTTGGGAGAAAGACAGAAAAAACTGCTATTCTAATTAACATCCCCAGTGACCCGGAAATAAACATTTATTTCCCCATCAACTGCACACAGTGAAAGATTTTTGTCCTTTGATAGCTTCCGATTTCCATTTTCATTTGGGTTTTGCTTCCCGTGTATCAATTCGTAATTTATGCATCAAATTCTGCATAATTAATTTCAAATTTACCACTGTATAAGCATTAAAACACCAAAACAAATTCTGTGATAATGGAGGTGTTTGAAATCTCCCCTCATTGCAAATTAATACCCTCCCCTTCTTTCTTTCTTTCTTTCTTTCTTGCTTTCTTTCTTTTTCTTTTCTCTTTCTGTGAGCAGGACTACTAGGTCGTCCTCAGACGGGCCCTCCATCGGTACTTCTAGTCATCCCGATCCTCCATGCATCTGGCTAGCTCGCCAGTATTTTCTGCTCCCACATCTTTCCTGAGTACATCCACGTATGTTTTTGCGGGACGCCCTTGTGATCGGTGCCCGTGTGTTGGCTCCCACAGCACAAGTTTGCTGGCTGGCTGGAACAAAGGTTAAAACAGATGGAAAATATCACACAGTGACAACCGCAACACACTATTCCAGTGACACAATCCACGTTCTTAATTTGACATTCATATATTTCAAGATGAGATAAGGAGTTAGATGGACAGATTGGAAAATCCAAGAGGAAGTTGCTTTCATGTTTCAGGTGACAAATCTGTATTTGTATTGTTCTTCTTTATGGCCTCATTAAAAACGTTGTCCGTGGTTCCCATGGGTCCTTGATGTCCTTGAACGTTTGCGAATATGAGGAATATCATCAAGGCCTTGAAAGTTTGGGTCATTAAAAGTGTTTGAATTTATATATTTTGAAGAGAAATAAATGTTCTTTTGATATTATGTTTTGGATTAGGGTGGTGATGACCTAGTGGTCTGGTGGTACGCCTTCCAAACTGAACACCAGAAGGTTGTGAGTTCAATACCAGGGCTGCACCATTGTGCCCCTGAGCAAGGTACTTAACCCCAAATTGTTTCAGGGAGACTGTCCCTGTAGCTAGTTCACTGTAAGTTGCTTTGGATAAGAGCGTCTGCTAAATGACCTGTAATGTTTTAACTTTTAGTAAATAGTCTATGTTCCGCTGTCTGCTGTCCACTGTCTGTGTGTCTCTGGAAATTGCGTCATTGTTTTAAGAAAGAAGAAGTAATTAACCTTGATCCTTGTCTCAAACTGTGCCGTGTTGGGTTCTTAAATTTAAGGGAATTGGGCCTGGAAAGTCTTTGAAAAGTCATTGAATGTATGCTAACCATGTTGCTTAGAAGCTATGGGAACCCTGTTTGCTTTTGTTCTAAAAATGTGCCTCGCACACAAAGAACACATAAAAGAAAGTGATGAAGTCATTTTAACAGTCAAAGTAAATAACTGTCATGGCATTGTATCGTGCGTGATGCATAAAAGACTAATTTAAACCTGTTTTAGTGCAAATCTTTCACTGGTAAGATGTGTATTTATGTTTACATGTATATTGCATTAGCGTCGGTCGGAAGTCTTAAAAAAGAAAAAGAAATCAGCATGTGACAGTGAAATGTCAGTAGAAATGTAATTCCATGTGAAGTTGAGGGCTTTAGTCATGCCACATTTGAATATACACTGTGTATTACGAAATATTATCAGAACAGAGAACCAAAATATGGTTATGAGTGCCGCTAAATAGCCAATAGTACAATCCCTGTCTCACTTTCAAGGATTAAATAGTCCCACTACAGTATATCCTGCCTCTGCTCCAATTGCATTTCCTATTCATGACATGGGTCCAGAAATGTGTCTAATAGGTGAAACTAACGGCATGCCATTTGATGGCTGCTTTTAACCAAAGTGCCATGCAGCATCATGATTGCATATATTTTCAGCACAGGTGGCACAAGTGCAAACTGCCCCTCTAATATTGGTAATTTCAGAATGGTATTGTGCTCTAGTATTTTGGCTTTGAGATTTTAGCTTTGCACTGGAATCTCTGTGTCTTCCTGTAGAGGCGCTGCTCGTGCAGAATGTGTAGATCAAGCCTCCATAACTACGGAGCGCATGTTGTGGCACATGTTGCTGAAGCACTGAGGGGACGAAGGGATAATGAATTCAAATTGTGCGGACTTCAATGGACTTTACGGGTCAAACGAGAACCCTGACTCCAGCAAGCCTTGACCGATTTTCATCCTTTCACCAGAACCTGTAGCAACATGCATCCAACAGTCACTGTTTTCAGTCTCATCTTTCAGCCGCATACAAGTCCAGTTGGACTGGCTTCCTCTGTCCCCCTGTATTGTGTTCATCTCACTCACACTGCGTGTACCTTGAAGGGCTAGATATAGTCCAAAAACGGTTCTGTTTACATTGGTTGTCTGTTTGCATACATGTTCAGCCCCGCCGACACAGGCAGATGATGGGATGTGGGATGCTCGTGGCCACGCAGCTGTGGAAGTTTAATTTGTGCTTGAGGGGACATGCTGGCAAAATGGTGTTGTGATGAGTTTGGCCGATGACAAATTAATTCAGCTCAGTCAGAGACATTTAACGTCAAGGAATTGGCCATTTATAGCAAATGGCTATACAGTTAGATTTGGTAGAAAAGGCTCTTCTCTTTTGAGGAAGCACTGAGATAATCCAAGAAGCAGCACACTCTTGTAATGTTAATCTACTGTATGCAAGGTGAAGGGTTTGGTTTGGTTGCCAACAACAGTTGTTTTGTTTCAATTTCACAACATTGACCTCGAAATGTAAATGTTGTATAGGAATGTAATTTTTAGGACGCAGGATTGCAATACAAGTTTGTGCGTTGCTCTGACAGGCTCAAATTAGATAACTCTCTTTACATTTTCCAACCAATCAAAATATGAAATAACAACCGCTGACCGCGTCATTACTTAATTAAAAACATCTAGCACATACGGAGGAGGTTGCTGAGGTGGACGGAGCAGCGGCATCAGAAGGCATAGACAAGTGCATCAGCGAAGCAACAGTGAGAAGTGTCAGGTTATAATGGCATCAGATCTGCATGAATAGGATTGAATGTTACTAGTCAGGTGATAACCATAAATCTTTCAATGAGCCAGTCTGAAGCCAAACCGGGCTGACATCAGTGCTCTGCTGAAGTGATACTCCTGGCATTGTACGATATAGTTTAAATGTATGAATGAATATGTGTGTTCAGGGATGTGTTAGAGCATGCAAGGTGTAACATAGCTAGAGCCAAGCTTTTCATGTGTTGCTGGAATGACATAAACTTGTGGAGACACAGTGATCAATGCCAAAGTGATGTCTTGTATAATCGTTTCTTTCAAAAAGAGAAAAATCCTTATTTCTACTCACAATATTATCTATTTGAAATAGCATGCCTACATTTTAGCCTTAAGCAAACATCCTCTGTGTTATGCTAATGTCTAAAACACAAGCTGCTATCAAGTTATGTGATTTAAAAAAAAGTATAGTCCAGTTTATATAATTCCTAATGGTGTACTTGTTAGCACTGTTGCCTGATTGAGTGAATGAACGAGTTAGCGACCCAAAATAGTAATCATTTGGCCTATGGCACTGTGCCATGGGGGGAAAACAATGAATTGAACAAGAAACTCATTCCTGTGCCTCCCCAAAGTGGATATTGGTCTCAGCCCGGTCACCCTTATTACATCTGAAACGTGCGACTGGCTTCAGAGCACCTCGTGAACGACATAATCAATGAGAATTCATCAATTGGATTCACTCAATGCATTGATTTAAGTCTAAAGTACTTATGTTAGAGCAAAATACTGGTTACAAAGTTATTTGGTAATAATTGGTTTGCATGAAAGAGTTAACCCCTGATAATTATTAGCTCTGTACTACATATAATCCTATATAGAGTATACAGTAATGCTTCAGGGGTAAAGTTTGAAAAATGGTTAATATTCTAAGCAGGGCATGAAAATTACCCCCAATGAGGAAAAAGAAAGTAACTTGTACTGAAATTAAAGCAGTCAACTGTCAACATTGCAATTAACAAGGCCCTCGCTGCCTTTAGCTTTAATGGAGTGGAAGTTTTATCAGGCGTATTAACAGCTTAAGTCTTCCACACCGGGGCCAAGGCTCTTTGTCAACCGACACTCTCCATGTGCCTATCAGCTCTGGTCACTTGGCTGTCTCTGTGCAACTGTTGTTTTTTTCCTTCTGGCATCAAACTTTTAATGTCATGACGTTAGATTGTTATAAGAGATAGCTGGAAGGCATGAGTCTCTGCTCGATCAATACAGCTGTTGTTGCTAGTTAAGGTGTTGCCCTTTTGCAGAGTGTCATCTGGTAATCAGCAAAAAAAAATCAGACTGAAATAATATTTGTTTCGCTCTGTCCAAACAGCAGTGGTGTTATCAGGAGAGGTTTGATTTTGCCCGTCTGTGGTAATTTCAGTCAGGGGTCTTCAACATTTTTCAGGCCAAGGACCCTGAAACTAATGGAGCAGGGACCTCCTACTATATATATTGTATACAATTGTGTTTTATATTAAACTGGGCCTAGTGCTATGTATAAACATAGCTACCCTGTTATTGTGCATTCAATACTAAGCTATTCAATTAATACTGAATGTGTGCATTGCTGACTGAAAGATAACGTCTTCTGCCTCCATGTATCTGTTCACTACAATATGTTGGATTCATGTTAATGTGTATTCAAAGACGTTTAAATTTGTGGAGAAAAACAAATCTTAAAATAATAATAATAGTCTAATCAACCAAATATTTTGCGACCCCCCTCCAGTACCTCTGCGGACCCGCTGTTGAAGACCTCTAAACAGTAAAATAATTAGCTGGTAGACACCAGCACCACATGTCATGCCAGAGAAAAGCGAATCTGGTGAATCTTTACGAGTGGTACCATTTTCCAAACTACTTCATAGCACTCTGTCCCTAACAACCAACCAGGTGAGGAGTCAGCTCAGAAGGTGTAAGGCGAGAAAGGCTGCGGGTCCAGATGGCATCAGCTCAAAGCTCTTCAAATCCTGCGCTGACCAACTGTGTAGGATTGTGGAGCTATTGTTCAACCTGAATCTGAAGCCAGGGAGGGTACCACAACTGTAGAAAACATCTTGTGTGGTACCCGTGCCAAAGACCCCCCACCCCAAGGACTTCAACAGCTACAGACCGGTGGCGGTGAAATTGCAGCTTATTTAGCCTTCGAAGCTTTGGCATTTTGTCATTTCCGGTTGTTAATGTTTCTGTGTTGCTGGTAGCATACTTCGGCAGCTCCAGCTTGACCCAGTTAATGTTGTTATATTCTTGATTACATCGGCTAATTACCTGTCATCTATCTAAACCTTTACTTGTACTTCCTAAGCACTTACAACTCTATCCTTATCCTCCTTCTCTTAGCGACTCTCGCTAAATCGTCAATTATTTATGCTCCTTTCGGCTCTGCTAACGTTAGCTGCTGCAGCTAACGTTAGCAGAGCCGGGAGACTGGGTGACTGTCTGAAAGAAGTGTTATCAGAAGCCCACGGTTCACCACCAACCGCTTGATGTTTCTAACAGGTTCTCCCCACTCAGTGACACACCAGCTGAGAAGCATAACTCTAGTTATCGGTAGCTCAATTTTGAGATACGTTCATTTTGAGACACCAGCGATGACAGTCACGTGTATTCCGGGGGCCAGAGCGGGCGACACAGAAGCACATTTGAAACTGCTGGCTAAGGCTAAACGTAAATACAGTAAGATTGTTATTCACGTCGGCGGTAATGACGCGCAATTGCGTAAATCGGAGTGTACTAAAGTTAATGTGGAGTCGGTGTGTACATTTGCCAAAACAATGTCGGACCCCGTAGTTTTCTCTGGTCCTCTGCCAAATCTTTTGAATGATGACATGTTTAGCCGCATGTCATCATTCCGTCGCTGGCTCTCACTGGTGGTGTCCAGATAATGATGTGGGCTTAGTAGACAATTGCCGGATTTTCTGAGGAAGACCTGGTCTGATTAGGAGTGACAGCATCCATCCTACTTTGGATGGAGCAGATCTCATATCCAATAATATTACAAAGTTTATTAGTAGACCTAATCCATGACAACCCAGAGTTGAGACCAGGAAACAGAGTTGCAGTCTGACACACTTCTCTGTGCTTCTTTCCGGGCAGTCACCCACTCAAATCCCCATAGTGACTGTGTCTGCCCCACGACCACTGAAACTAATCAAATCTATGGTTAACAGAAGAGGAGTTATACATGAAAACCTAATTAAAATAAACACCACCGCTGCAAAAGTGCAACTAAATCGAAAAATTAAATGTGGGCTCTTAAACATCAGATCTTTATCAACGAAAGCTGGATTGGTAAATGATTTAATATCAGATAATAAGATTGATTTATTTTGTCTCACTGAAACCTGGCTGAGACATGAAAAATATGTCAGTCTAAATTAATCCACTCCACCTGGTCATATTAATACTCACATTCCTCGAGGTCACTGGCCGAGGAGGTGGAGTTGCGGCCATATTTGACTCAAACCTCTTGATCAATCCTAAACCTAAACTAAACTACAACTCTTTTGAAAGCCTTGTTCTTACGCTCTCAAACCCAACATGGAAAACAATAAAGCCAGTTTTATTTGTTACTGTGTACCACCCTCCTGGTCCGTATTCTGAATTTCTATCTGAATTCTCAGAATTTGTATCAAGCTTAGTCCTTAAAACAGATAAAGAAATTATTGTAGGTGACTTTAATATTCATGTGGATGTTGACAGTGACAGCCTTAATAATGAATTTACCTCAATATTAGATTCAATTGGGTTCAGTCAAAATGTACATGAACCAACTCACTGTTTAAACCACACTCTGGACCTTGTTCTGAGATATGGTGTTGAAATTGAAAGTTTATCAGTGTGTCCACATACTCCTCTTTAATCAGACCATTTTTATTAACTTTTGAAGTCCTGTTACTGGACTACAAGCCAGTAGGCAAAATATCCTACGCTCGATGTCTATCTGATAGTGCTGTGACTAAATTTAAGGAAGTGATTCCATCAGCACTTAATTCATTACCAGGACTCAATATCAATATAACTGGAGGACTCCAATGCTAACTTTAGTCCCTCCCAAATTAATCATCTTGTTGATAGCGCTGCAGCCTCCCTGCGAATAACACTCGACTCTGTCGCTCCTCTAAAGAAGAAGATCATAAAACAGAAAAAGAAAGCTCCATGGCTTAATTTACAAATCCACAAACTAAAACAAAAGTCGAGAAATCTTGAAACTAAATGGCGTTCCACTAAATTGGAAGAATCTCGTTTAGTCTGGTTAGATCATCTTAAAACGTATAAGAAGGCTCTCCGTAATGCCAGAGCAGCTTATTACTCTTCCTAATAGAAGAAACTAAGAACAACCCCAGGTTTCTTTTCAGCACTGTAGCCAGGCTGACAGAGAGCCACAGCTCTACAGAGCCTTCTGTTCCTATATCTCTCAGTAGTGACGACTTCATGAGCTTCTTTAACGATAAAATTATAATTATTAGAGACAAAATTAATCTCCTCCTGCCCTCAATTGGTAATGACTTAACTTCAATCCTCCGGAATTTAAAAAAATTACTAACTCCTGAAATATATCTAGACTGTTTTACTCCAATCAACCTTAACCAACTAACCTCATTAATCTCATCGTCTAAGCCATCAACCTGTCTTTTAGACCCGATTCCAACTAAACTGTTTAAAGACGTTTTACCCTTAATTAACACCTCGTTATTAAATATGATCAACCTGTCTCTATTATCTGTCTACGTACCACAATCCTTTAAAGTAGCTGTAATAAAACCACTTCTTAAAAAGCCTACTCTTGATCCAGAGGTTTTAGGTTTTAACTATAGGCCGATATCTAACCATTCCCTTTCTCGCTAAGATCCTTGAGAAAGCAGTTGCAAAACAGTTATGTGATTTTTTACATAATAATAGTTTATTTGAGGTTTTTCAATCTGGATTTAGAGTTCATCATAGCACAGAGATGGCACTGGTGAAAGTTACCAATGACCTTCTATTGGCATCAGACAAAGGACTTGTCTGTTCTTGTCTTGTTAGACCTCAGTGCTGCTTTCGACACTGTTGATCATGACATTCTACTACAGAGACTGGAACATTGTGTTGGCATAAAAGGAACCGCACTAAGCTGGTTCAAGTCCTATTTATCTGAGCGATCTCAATTTGTATGTGTTAACGATAAATCCTCCATGACAGCCAAAGTCAGACTTGGAGTTCCGCAGGGTTCTGTACTTGGACCGATTCTATTCACCTTATATATGCTTCCTTTGGGCAAAATTATAAGGAACCACTCTATAAACTTTCATTGTTATGCGGATGATACTCAATTATATATATCAATTAAACCAGACGAAACCAATCAATTGGCTAAACTTCAAGCATGCCTTAAGGACATAAAAACTTGGATGTCTAGCAACGTTTTGATGTTAAACACAGACAAAACTGAAGTTATTATACTTCAGTTTTTTTTTCAGTTTTTTATACTATACCCTAAACGCCTCCGAAACGCATTTTCTAATGACATAGAAGCTCTGGATGGCATTAATTTGGCCTCCAGCACCACCGTAAGGAATCTTGGCGTCATCGTTGATCAAGATCTGTCGTTTAACTCCCACATAAAACAAATCTCAAGGACTGCCTTCTTTCATCTACGTAACATTGCAAAAATAAGACACATCCTGTCTCAAAATGATGCAGAAAAACTAGTCCATGCATGTGTTACTTCAAGGCTGGATTACTGCAACTCATTGTTATCAGGTTGTCCCAAAAAGTCGCTTAAGACTCTTCACTTGATCCAAAATGCAGCTGCACATGTATTGACAAGAACTAGGAAACGGGATCATATTACTCCCATATTAGCTGCTCTGCACTGGCTCCCGGTAAAATACAGAATATAATTAAAAATCATTTTCCTGACTTATAAATCAATTAATGGTTATCTTAAAGATCTCATAGTACCTTATAAACCAACTAGAGCATTGCGCTCCCAGAATGTGTAGTTCCTAGAGTATCTAATAGCACAATGGGAGCCAGAGCCTTCAGCTATCAAGCTCCTCTCCAGTGGAACCAGATTCCAGTTTGTGTTCGGGAGGCAGACACCCTCTCCACATTTAAGAGCAGGCTAAAGACTTTCCTTTTTGATAAAGCTTAGAGTTAGTGCTGGCTCAGGCTTGTCTTGGATCAGCCCCTAGTTATGCTGCTATAGGCTTAGACTGCCGGGGAACACCTCTCTGCTCTCCTCCTTCTCTTCCTTTCTCCTGCCCTCCCTCTTCCCTCTTCTCCCTCTATATCTATATGCATTTTTGTATGTTACTAACTCATCATCCGGGGCATCATCCCCGGAGTTTCTATGTCTTTCATGTGGCAGGTTGCCACTGATAAAGTTTACATCAGGATCATGAATCGTGGCTGCACCTGCTGCCCTGGTCCTGCTGGACACCGGGAAGCCTTTTTGACATTATCCTGGATTCATCCATACTTCTCTTTTTTGATCACAACATAATTTCTGTCAAATGTTGTATTTGTACTATGTTGTTTATCCTGTACACACGACATCTATTGCACGTCTGTCCATCATGGGAGAGGGATCCCTCCTCAGTTGCTCTCGCTGAGGTTTCTTCCATTTTTCCCCCTTTAATTGTGGGGTTTCTTTTAGGAAGTTTTTCCTTGTGCGATGCGAGGGTCTAAGGACAGAGGGTGTCGTATGCTGTGCAGTCTGTAAAGCACACTGAGACAAATGTGTAATTTGTGATATTGGGCTATATAAATACATTTGATTTGATCTGAATTTAAGGCCTTTAAGTTGTTTTAAAATGTTTTTATCTTTGGCTCACTGGACACTAGTGGTCACTATCACCATAGGGAGCGCACAGCTGGTGAAAACTGTTCATCCTCATCCCATCAAGAACGTTTAATCACCAGGAGTTGGGACTGTCCTACCAGGAGTTGGGGCTGTCCTACCAGAAATGCACAATGCAGGGATGTAATCTACATTAACCGACAGCTCTGAACTGGTTATTTTCACTCAAATATGAAATTTACCTTTAAGTTTTTTTTTTTATTGAACAACCCTAAGTGGTATGCACAACTAACTTTTCTAGTTCATCTCACTGGCCATCCAAACACATTGAACAAAAGGTGTTTTTTTTAAATGCACTGTGATGATACTCGCCATTAGCAGCTCCCACTGTCAAGAGTTCCAAAGAAAAGTCCAGATTTCTCCAGATGAGGCACCAAACCAAAAGGGAGCTCAGTTTATTTAGCTCTGCATACATAGTTGAGCAAAAATTCTAATGACACTGAACAAGAAAAGATGAACGAGGTCCAATCCCAAACTCCACAATCTCAAACTCATGGACTTTAAGACGCGTTCTCGGTAGGTCCATGACGTCTTACAGCTGTCCCACTGTCAAATTGTCAAGTGCATGACTGGTTCTCTCGCAGACATTTTGAGCCCTTCATCCACCCTTTCCGTAAGTCCTCATTTCTGCACACTTTGCCTAAAGGGAAATACCCGTTGTGACGATAAAACGTGGTGTTACCAGGGGAAGCCCGGAGGCGTTGAAAAAAGGTTAACAAAGATGACGGCACGGGGGTGTTCAGCCTGGCATAATACATTTACACAGAAACACTATATTAACATTAAGGATATATAACACACCCACCTAGTTTATTCATCAAACATGTATTTTCATTTTGCTTAGGCTGTTTTGTCCAAAAATAGTACATTTGATTTCTCCACTCTGTGAAGGGCCTGGAAGACGTTCATCCTCTTTGGCCATGGAGAAAGTAATAAAATGCCCCAACAACACAATTGTGTTTTGTCGTTGTCATGGTTACGGGATATGATAGCGTAAAGTGCTGTCCCGTTCCTGTTTGTACCATTTTGAGCCCCGACAGCCTCGTGCTCTCAACCACTCAGCAAGTGACGTAAGATAAGTCCGCGAGGGCTTAGGCCTCAGGGCAAAGCTTTGGATCGGACCCGACAGTCGCCTCCTTAGTGTACTTCAAATATCCACACATGAACAGACAGCAAGTACTCAGTGCAGTAGTCCATTAGGAGTGATATTTATTGATAGTGAAATAGTGATAAAATCATCTTACTGCAGATTCTAGTGTCATCCACATGGCCCCTGGCATGGAAAGCGTGGACGTCTGAGTTGTAGAGAGCGATGCTGCTCTAGCAGGCCACTAGGCTCTGTAATAGAGATGCCAGGTATGTAAGTTGGTAAGTGCTGATGCAAAATTTTCCCTGGACATCACGAAGAGAGGTGGTCATTTCAGTTGGGAATTGTCAGCAGGTTAAAATTACACACATGCTCTTTCAGCAGAGGATAAATCCCTGTGCTCCTGTGATAATAATTACCTTTTATCAGCCATGCTCTGGTTTTGCTAATGCAGTCTAGAGAGCTTTACACTTACAGTGTTCTTTAATACAATATTTCACAATACAATAGAGCAAAAATGTTGCTAACATTCAATTTAAAAAGCCATCAAGCTGCCCACATACTTTATGATCTGTAGTGCTGGCAGCACTCACAGATATAGCAAACTGCTCCCAGCATACATATCTTATACTCGGAAATCTAACTACATCGTTCTTTAGAGAAAGACTTGTGTAAGCTGTATAGACTATCTTTTTTAAAGCCAATTAATTGTTCCTGCAGAACAGCCAAATAGTCACCAAACAGCAGAAAGTGAAGGGGGTGTGTGGGGGGAAGGAAAGAAGAGTGACTTCGGCAGAGAGACAGAGATACATGTCTAAAAACGAGAAAGTGAAGAGGCAGAAGTCGCTGCTCCAGCAGGCAGATTTATGTCTGGAGTCACTTGTAATACAACTGCTCTTATTGTGGCCTTTGACTACCATGAAGATGAAGCAGCAGAGGTCAACTTATATTAGGCGAGAGAGAAAATGTGAAGGTAATGTTGGCAGATTTCCCCCAACAATATGCTGACGGGAGCGAGCCTGGAGAATGAAAGATCAGGGCTTTTTTCACAGACCTTTATCATTGTAATGAGCCTGAACGGACAAGGGCCGAGCTTTGCAGGACGGTGTTATAATGTGCATGTTCGCAGCAGGTTTGGAAAGATAGGGAAGCGAGCAGAGAGCGAGGGAGGGAAGAAGAGTGAGTTTTATTTCTTCCTTCAGCCTTTCATTACTTTCTATTTCCCATTAATAGAAGCATCTCCGGAGTCAGCAAACAGCACAGGGTAAATGGAAATGAAAGCGGAGCATCTCGCTATGCTTTGGCTGCCATCAGCGTGGTGCATTTAGTTGCGCACAAAGCTGCCATCACGGACAGCGGGAGCCATTTGCAGCATGCGTTTCGCTAAAGCAGCGGGTGTTCCTCATTTGTTTGCCGAGATTACATGGCGGGTGATCTCGTTTAGGAGGTTTTACTCTTTGTTTCACGCTGGATGGGTGGGCAATGTTTGGAGGGAAATGAAGGAAGAAGAACAACTGTGAGAAATAAATACAAAAAGTAAACATCAAAGATTGGGGAATGTCTAGAGAGCACAAGAATCATTGTGTTTTCTGTCAGGCAAATATCAAACAATGAAAATGACGCTGACGATGCAAGTATATGTCACACATCTTTGACCTTGATAAACATGCACCGCTAACTCTTTCTGGGAGCTCAACAATAGACTTTAAATCAAGAGAACGTCCCGTCATCTGAAAATTATGTATCTTCATCAGTATTCAAAAACATATAATAAATGAATCAAATCGAACATTGAAGCTTATTTTCCACATGACAAATCCCTTGCAAGTGAATGAAATGAGCTTTGAAAGAGTTTCGAGGGAAAGAGAGCGGACAAAAAAAAAAGCACAGACGGATCATAATTAGGGGAAAAAAAGCTTCAAATGTCGGTTCCGCTAGCTTAGACTTCTCCCTCCACCACGTCATGCAATCTGCCTTTCTAATTCCCCTAAGCCCCCCAGGCCAATTTTCTGCTATGCTAGCACTATCCTTCCAAGGAATTGCTTATGTTAATATGGCGGATAAAATACTCTCAGCAATTAAGCAATTAATGTGTCTAAAACGTACTGTTGTTGTTTACTGCCTTTAAATATTGGCATTTTCATGCCTCTTCAACTGAGTCAGAGACGGAATAAACAAAGAAAACTACTTTTTTGCGTATGTGCTTAAGAGTTTGTGATTGGGTAATTGGTCTCTTAGTACAGAAAAAGTACAAATGTACAGAAATACAAAGGTATATAGTCCAATTGATTTCTAATGTATGTCTCGTGAACAAAGTGAACTTGGGTTTTTCAATCTACCAAATCACTTTCTGTGGTAATCTCTTGCATACCACTTTGTAATACGGCACCCATCATGAAAGCTTTACATATTTTGATGGCTTTGATAGTGTTACATAAATAATTTACTAATGTTTCATAAGTTGCAAGCATTAATGAGAATACTTTTTATTTTTCCTTTGGCTGGTGTTCATCCTTCCCTAGCGTGACACTGGCTTTGACTTTCAAGTCAACTGTCCACAGTTGTGAACGTTAGAAAGTAAATAATGAGAGTTAATTAATCTAACTTCTGCAGATAAAGTCATTACAGTGGTATTTGGTTATATTATCACATTGTAAAGTTGTTATAGTGAACGTGTTAGCAAACAGTTGCCTATATACACATCCTATCGTATATGAAAGGATGTGCGGTAACATTAGCAGCGGAACAAGCTTCAAATATGTTATTAATATTTTTTACATTTGTTGAGACGGTGAGACTGAACCAAAACAGTAAAGGTTGTAAAAACAGAAACTAAAATTCTGGCCCCTTTTCCTCAAATATTTTTTTATTCAGTTCAGTACAACTTAACAGAGCGTATCTTTAATATAGTGGAACTTGTCCCAATCACCAGAATTCCATATACAAAGGAGTATTTTGTCCTATAACTAATATAGAAAGATTTTTAGCAAAAGAAAGAAATTCTTACCTATTTTCCGCGTACAATCCAGTTTGTATCTGAGCCGCCTTTCACCTGTGATCTTCATTGAATTCACATACAAATAATTCTCAAGCGTATGTAACCGTAGCCGTATGATGATTGGCGGCACACTGCGTTTACACCTTGTTTTTAATGTGCGCATATGCATCTCTGACCACCTACAGAGACGCTTTGAATGATTACATCTCCAACATATCTGCGGCACATTTACATCTTAAAGTAATGTATTTTTGCATAAAGTTATGATTACACCTGGAGTATACTGAGCGAAATTTTCTTTTTTCTTTTGTAAAAGTCAAGGCTTGTTATGAATACGACAACGATCCAGTGTAGCATGTGAAACAGCAAGGACAGAGATAGAGGGGGGGAGAGATAGAGGGGGGAGAGAGAGAGAGAGAGAGAGAGAGAGAGAGAGAGAGAGAGAGAGAGAGAGAGCGAGAGAGCGTGATGAGAGAGAGAGACTATTGCTCATTATAATACAACCCAACCTGAGCTGAGGAAAGTGATGGAACATTACAGAGGCTCCTAAGTGCACTTTTTGATGCTGAAAGAGCAGGTAAGGCTCTTTGAAACCAGCCCATCAGTGCTTTTTCCACGGCGTATAGTGCTGGGCCATACAGACATGGGTAAATAACAGCTGCAGTATTCAGTCAGCGTGACCCAACATACAAACACTGCTCAACATCAGACAGGCATAGTGTCTCTGTGTGTCTGTGTTGATCTGTAAACTGCTTTCTTTCTTTCCCAGTAAAGATGAAGTCAAACACTATGTTACTGTCTCTTCTGCCCTCACTTCTCTCTTCTCTTCTTTGTTCTCCTCTGCCCTCTTGCACCCGGTTTGACCTCCAGTTTAACTCTACATTCAGCACCACCATTATCCCTCCTCTAATATCTCAGATCAGGTTGTCTCCCAAGTCATCCAACTGTTATACACCTTACGTCTCTTCATTGCACCTTTCAACATATCCCTGTTTTTCCCTTTCTCTCTCCCAGACACTTCTACATGTTCTAAAACACAAGTTAATTCAAGAGGATAAGGTTCGGAAGAGATCTTCGAGGTTCAGTTTGGGTTTCTGCAGTCATCAACTTTAACTGTAGTTTGATTTTGTTAACCTAAGTAGTGAGGAAGTCATACTGTATAAAGTAAACCTCTTGGTTCCCCAGGGCATAATTCTGAATATTTATAGGCTTGTGTTTAATAAATACGATATCTTATGCTGCTCATATATGGAGGTAAATCTCCCACCACATGTCCCTTTCTCCGACTGTCTGTTACCCTGAAAACAAACCCATTGTTCAGAAGGCCCATTGCTCCGGTACATTACTAATTATTACGCAGAATGGCGAAAGCAAGAATATCAGGGTAAGCCATCAGAGGCAGAGTAGGGCGGATCATGCCTTGGCCTTCATTTAGCATAATAACTAGCCATGTGCTTCTCTTTGTAACCAGGAGTTTGCATTTTCTGAAGAATTTCGGGGAACAGACTGTGGACGTATTTCCTTTAAAGCCATCCGTTTACAAAGAAACTTACACCATGACTCATCGGAGAAGAACTATAACCAACTTGCGAAACGCTGATAAGATAGAAACATTACAGTGTTTAGTGGAAGCCTAATTAATGTTCACAACCAGCAATGACGTCTGAGCAGCATAAAAACATTAATTGTTAATTAAATATGCATCCAACACACTGAAACAACACATGCAGTTTACTTATTTTTTTACAGACCTAATTTCCAAGTTATTT
The DNA here is from genome assembly GCF_900634415.1 of Cottoperca gobio. Classification (NCBI taxonomy): domain Eukaryota; kingdom Metazoa; phylum Chordata; class Actinopteri; order Perciformes; family Bovichtidae; genus Cottoperca; species Cottoperca gobio. The sequence goes on from NC_041361.1 coordinate 19,376,080, forward strand.
AAATGTTATAATGTCTTTAACAGATTCCAATTAGTGTAAGAGAAAACAACGGGGGAGACTTTATCTTAAAGCAAAGAAGCACTAGATAATACTGCCTCTCTTCACTGCAGATACTTGAGGTAGTTTTACACACTGACAGGAAAAGGTACTGCACACACACACACACACACACACACACACACACACACACACACACACACACACACACACACAGGAGAGTCAACGTATGAAAAATGTAGTTATTTTTGTATTCATCAACCACAGCTAAAAAAATTAAAATTAAGTTACAGTTGTTGTGAGCTAAAATAAGAAGCCTATAAAAAATGAATGTGTTAAAACCTTTGGATACCTAATTACAGAGTAGTGCAGAGTAAGATTTTTTCCTCATCTAAATGACAAACATTCTGTCAACTCAATGACAGACAGTTTGTCAAATTGAAATGATATATTGATCACATAGTAAACAGTAAGTGTGTGAGTGGACGGGAGTGTGTGCAGGTTGGGGGATGCCCTTATTCGTCTGCACACCTCCCTGCGTGTCACTCACCTTGATGAGCTGTCATTTAACCTGAGGCATTTGAGAAGAAGGTAGACCTTGTTCAGCCAATCTGCCAACAACAAACCAAAGCTGGTCAAAGATGCTGGATATATGTATAACCCCAAATGGAACCTGAAGTTGTAGTGTAGACCAGGAGAAGAGAGTATAATGGACAATATAAAGAGCCAACAAATCTCAAAAACTGCTTCATTCATCCAGAACAGATTCATGGAAGGAAGAAGTTGACACATTTAAGAAACAATTTCATGATAGAATGTGCAAGAACTCGCTACACAATTCATTACAGATCTCAAAAAAGCTTTTGTGCAAATGTTGTATTACTTCAATTTCGGTCCATCAATAATAAATTGGCTAAAAACATCATGTAATAAATCAAAATGCGAAATGATACATAATGGTGAATTCTCCGGAAACAGTATATTTTCAAATTGCTTATTTATTTTTTCTGTAGGAATGTTTGGTCAAAAAAGTGCGAAACAACAGTAACATAAAAGGGACTTAATTAATAATATAGAATCAAAAGCAACAATGTATGCCTGATGATGCAAATTATATACATAATGAAAATATAGATAATATATCAATTCTTACCCACCCAAGAGATGCTACATATCTGGGGCCTTGAACAAACCACCTTGTGCTGATTTCGCAACAATGATGAGGAATTAATGTTGCATCTGCTGTAGTACTGTCCAGTTGTAGACTTATTTCGGGATCAAGTTCAAAAGTGGATAGCGTCAAATTAAAAAACATAATTTTCAGAGACCTAATTAGTAATTTTGTAACCCTTTGGCAAAGCATTTGTAATGAAACGTCAAATTAACAGATTCTAAAAGGTTCTTAAATCACACTGGATGAGACAGACAAAGCAAAAATCTACAAACTATGGATTTCCAAAAGAGATGGGATCACTGAGCCCATGTGGTGCCTGTTTGCCTTCCCCCCTCTGGGTGCTGGTTCTACGCCCACCTTTTATATTGATGGTTTTTTTTTTCAACAGAGATTTCAGACACCAAATGTATCATTTACTTTTGAAATAGTTTACGCTCCTAAAGAAGAAGAATTAATGTTTTAATTGTACCCAAAATATTTCTGGTAGATGTTTTCCTGTAGGCCCTCTGCAGTCGACTCAGTGGTTAGAATCAATAGGTTTAAACTGTGATTCTGTGACAATGTAAAAGCTTGAATGACCAGAAATATAGAGGAGTCCTGTCGGCCATCTTACCCAGTCGTACCCAATCAAGCTTTGAGGCAGGAGATTCCAAATGTTTGAACTATATGTATGTAGGTATTCCATTGAAATCTCTGCAAAATGTCAGCCTACTGAGTGCTGCTGTGACGGGCCTTTAAATAATCTGGCTACTACCATATGAGACACACCGTGTTGGTTAACATTTAAATATTGAGATTCGATTATGATAGGAAATCGAGATAAAGGACACTTGTTAACCAAGTGTTAATGCAAAGGCCTCCTATCAGTGCCAGATACAGATCACATGTTAGTACCAGGTGTATATGAGGTTCTGCACCAGGATATCTGCACAAGAACACACACACACACACACACACACACACACACACACACACACACACACACACACACACACACACACATACACTCCACTTATAATCCCCCTCCGCTCTGGCTCTCTTTCGTCCTCTCTTCCATCCATCACCACATCTCTTTTCCACACCTTGCAGCCTTCCTCTGTGCTCTCCTGCTGACTGACGGGCCTCAGCACTCCCCCCCCCCTCCCCCCCTCATGTACAGACAGACAGATGGACAGATTGGTGGATGCATGGCAGGGACAGACACAAGGAGGATTTGCCGCTCCACCTCTGCGCTGTTATGATATCGAACGCCCGCACACTCATGTCATCGCCGTGGTAGATTGCCATTACACTTCACACGTCCGAATAGCTCTCTCTCTCTCTCTTTCCTTCTTAGGTTGTTTTTCTTTTATGTCCCTTAAGCTCCTCTCTTTCTCTCTCTCTCTCTCTCTCTCTCTCTCTCTCTCTCTCTCTCTCTCTCTCTCTCTCCATCCCTCCAGAGTTGAATTTTTCTTTCTACCGCTGGCAAATAAGCAACACTGGCATGAAGTTAACGATCAATTTAACAATATATATTGAGCACATTTCCCGGGAGAAATTTGTAATCAAGAAGTGTATCGATCCAGTGTATTATTATGTAGTTTGCTGTGACTGTTGGAACAAAGTCACATAATAAACGCTTGATTATGGCCAGAAACATCCCAATTTTAGTGCAAAATAAAGAGACAAAGGCTCTGTAATACCTGGAATTAGGTTTTTGGTTTTTACTTTGACAAACATATAAAATAGACACTTTTCAGGCTGCTTTGACCTCTTGGTATTCTTTGCAAAAGTTTGTATTTTGACCACAAACAGTGATAACCAACCTACCAGGAGAACTACTTTTAGTTACTTTCCTCCTGAAAAACTCCATTGTGCTCCTATCTGTGTACATTCAATAAGTCATACAACATCAGTGTTATGTCCCTGGCCTTGGGGAACTTTGACATAAGTATGACAGAAACACCATTCAAGTTCAAAGTAACAGTTTTAAACAACAGACAACAGAGATGAGCAATGCCTGAAATTTACCCAACAGAAAATGTAATCTAAAACTTAAATCTCGTAACTGAAAAAACAAGAAAGCATGTTAAACAAAAACAACAGAATTAGCACACTAATATACAATCATCTGACGGTCCAATCAGAACACCTGCAGCCCCCACACACACACGACACACAACCGTCCCAGGCTCAGGACAAAGTTGAAACATTTTTGACTCAACCAGATGTGTGTAACCTCAGTTCATGTCACCCTCATGCATACTTGCATTTGTTTGTAATAGTAACCAAAGGAAGCTGCTGATCTTTGGTTAGCCACCAAAGTCACACAATAACACAAACGAACTAATTGACAGAGGCAAGCAGTAGACCAGCAACTCCCGTGTTCTGTGAAGTAAAATGACTGCGTTCTCAAAGGAGTCTGGTGGCTTTGAAGAGAGCAGAGATAACGGCTTTAGTTCCCCATCAGAAAGGGCTGTCTGATGGCAAGGTATGGCTTTGTAAATATAACGTACACTTTATTAAAATGTAATGGACCTTATCAGTATTGTAGCTCCATTTATCTGGTATCAAAAAGAATTCTCATCCTGCCTTGTGATCAGTTTGGCGCAGCATCGTTGTGTGGAAAATGTGTATAGCATAAAGTCAGCGACGTGCCATCCTCTGGAGAGCAGGTACGCCACAACACCTTATTGAACTGTTGTTGTAGCGAGGAGCAGGGCCAGCTGTGCAGGATGCGCTCAACAGCTGGTAAAAAAGTGACAGCCATGCTGGAGCACCTCTTGATAATCCATTTCAAAGAAGCGAGCGAGACTTGTGACATACTTGGCAGACAATGGAAATTCCACTTTTGACATCAAAACACAATGCTTTAATTTCTTTGGTAATGTAGATGTGAATAATGTGACACTTCACTGTACCAGCCTTGTGTTTGCGAGCTTTGGATTCTCAAACCATAAAGAGATTTATTATGCAAAATCCAAGTATTATTCACAGTCAAACCACTATTGTTCACGATATCAGGCATGCATGCTGCAGGAGCATCACTTTTCTTTCATTGGTTCCATTGTAGATCAAGCTAGTTCTGGATACCTTTTTGGTACCTTTTGTTCCGCTTATTCGAAGTCTCATATCCAATATTATAATATTTGGGAGCTAAGTCGTACTTCGAGATGCTCCTGCGTTGTCTTTTTTTTTTACTCATTTTGAGATGGGAAAGCAGATTAGTTAACATCGTGTGGGCCCTCTCTGTGGTGGTGTAGTGTTGTGTCACTGAAGTTACTTCACAAAGTGGTTATCTTAGCTTAGCTGCAATTACAAGGCTCTTTAGAGAGGAGTCCTTATCTGGAGTGTTTTCTTCAGTTGCTTGTCCAAATCCTTGTGTGTTAGCAACACACCTGTCTGCGCTTCCCTTCAATTTTGACAGGGAAAGAATGCCGACAACGGGTGCATTCAGCTGTGACATCTTTCAACTTTTCTGAGCAGTTCTAGTGAAACTGTACACTTTGGGTAATGCTTTGCTTCTTCTATGAAAGGTATATGACTATCTGCCAGAACACCCACATGGGGTTGTCCTTACTTACCAAAGCATTTGATCTAAGTTTTGTGCAGGTAAAATGGAAGAAAAGCTTTTTGAGCTTTTGCAATATGTTGTTTTTACTGCATTCACTGTTCAGGCACTACACCTGAATTATTTATGTCAAAGCAAAAATGATGCACAGTTTAATCCACATTAGAGTCCAGATATCCATAATCTAGGGCACATTGACTTCTGTTATGCTGACTGTGTGAGAGTTTTAAAATAGTGGACTCAGTATAAAGTGTTACCAAAAGTTAAAACACTGTAATTGGTGAATGAAAGTGACATTTGCATTAACTGGAATGAGGGGAAAGTAGGAATGAAAGCTTGTCTCTAATATAAGCCTGTTTTAAATAAAGGCCTGGTTCTCTTTTAGGGTTGTTCCATACTCACAAGTGATTTCCCACTGCACCACACAGCGAGGTAAAGTAGTTTACCTTGATTATGTGTTGCAGGTGTACTAGTGAATAATCGCCTGTCGCCTGCAGCCCTTTTCAGCTCACTGTGGTACTCTTTATACTATTCCTACCTGCAATGGACCACTATCTGAGAATTTCTTGTAGTATATACAGTATAGTATAAATGTAATGTCTAGGAGACAGTGTTGGATATTATGAGTACATCAAACTGTTGAACCTTGATTTGTGTACCACACCAAAACCATGACATTCTAACCAATGGCATCATACTTCAATGCACATTCAAAGTGTCGAGATCAGTAAAGGTTTTACATGTGTCACAGCTGTTTTTGAGCTGATTCCGGGGGGAGGGAGGCTAAAACGTCTAGCTGCACTCCGCAGGAGATGATGGATCAGAACTTATAAGGGGAGTCCAGAATGTCTCTTTAAAAGCAGCAAGTGAGCGCTCACTCCAGAGAAAGCTGCACTCGCTGACATTCACTTACCCCTAAAAAGCATGCACACTTGTATACACACCATTAGTGCTCCCCTGAAGTCACTGCTGTGAATTTGTAGCTTTCAGTGTGTTCTTTTCTGAATGTGTGTCTAAGCGTGTGCGTGTGACTCCGAGAAGTCCTCCCGCATCCACCGCTGAGCGCCTCATGAAATAACTGTCCCAATTGACCTCATGTCCAACAGCGTTCAACTTTTTTGCCGTTAATGCACCGACATGCCAGGAACCCTGGGTAAATGAATGTCCCGCTGTTGCGGCCAGATCACAACACAACAAACTTAACAAACACAACAAGCAGGGTTCAACTCAGCCGGGGCCCTATCACAACACTAATGGAGCGTTCACTGTATTCATATTTACATTAGGGATGCGTTCATTTCTTTATTTCTGAATAATTGTGTCTCCGAGGATGTGTGTGTGTGTGTGTGTGTGTGTGTGTGTGTGTGTGTGTGTGTGTGTGTGTGTGTGTGTGTGTGCACATGCAAGTCTAGCGTAACGGGTTTGTTTGTTCTCTGGTGAGTCCAATCACGGCGGAGTTGTGTACACAATGCACAACACTCATTACCACAGTATCCATGCCTCCACTGTGAAGACATTGCATGAGTCAAGCAGCTCTTGTCAGTGTCTCTGCTCCCTGCAGTACAGCGTTGGCACACACACATACATGACACCACACACACGACACCACACACACAAGTATAGATCAGTCTGTGTGTGAAACCACCTCCGTTTAGCTCAGCTGTAGCATTTCCGTTGGAGCTGCCATTTTGTGGTTAATGATGTGTGTAAGTGTATTGTGTGCCCGTTTCATCACAAGATTAGTCAACTAAGACTTGTAATTGAGGCTTGACAAGCCAAATAATACCAGAGAAAGACTTTTTTTGTTATACAGCAGAAGGTTCGCCAGAAGTCTTCATCTCCCACCAGAGCTCCTCGCTGCTTTTGGCTGCTCTTAATCTCACATACAGCATGAAAACATAAAGAAGTTTTGAGTGGCACTTGCTCACAAAAGTGCTAAACTAACATTTAAACTAACGGTTAAAAATCTATATAAACTGTGACAGTTGATCCCGCACGGTATTCAAAAAAACAGCTGATTCGTATGGATTCTTTGTTATAACATAAAAGTGTGGTAAAAGAGGAGAAACAAGGGGCTGCTGCTGTGAAGCAGCTCTAGGAAATATTTACTGGGATGAGCCATCATTGTATATTTATAACTCAACAACAGTTAATGATTATTTAATATGTCAACATTTCAGAAAACACAGATGCTCCTGTCTGTCAGGAAAAGACAACATCCAAATATAATATTATAGACATTTTTCACGGAAGCCTAACCACAACATGAGTGCTGGATGATGACTGACTTAAATTAAAATTGAAAGTACATTTCCTATATTTGAAAGTGTCAACAAATCCCAGGCAACATTTGTACTTTGCCACATGGGTAATTGCAATCAGACACAGAAAAAGACAAATTGCACTCAGCTGCAAAACTTTGCAAAAGATGCGCATTCTTTGTGAATTCCCACGTCAGTGTCGTAAGTAAATATACAATATATCATCAAACAAAGTTTATCTTATCGTCACTTAGTTATCTAAACTATTAAGTCATATTTATCTATATCTGTCTGGATACATTTGCCTTTTTCTCCCTATGATGAAATAAGCAAATGCCATGCCTCTTAGTGTGTGTGTGTGTGTGTGTGTGTGTGTGTGTGTGTGTGTGTGTGTGTGTGTGTGTGTGTGTGTGTGTGTGTGTGTGTGTGTGTGTGTATATTTAGTATTAGGACAAGTCAAACTCCTGCCGAAGGCACCTGTTAACTCCAGAAGTGAAAGCAGGGTTGTTGTTGTTGTTGTTATTTTTCCTGATAGAAGGTTGTTGTGTCGTCTTTCTATCCTTCTGTCATCACAAAACTTCCATAATCTCCTTATGGAAATTCATCATCATAAAGCATCGCAACACAGCTGCTCTAATGTAGGTGCGTCGCACGATGAAACGAAGATGTAAATAAATAATTTGAACAAGTGTCACTTCGCCGGGGAAAAAGCTGCAGGAGCTCTCTCGGGATTGTGACACATCCCACGTGGCTCCACTGTTTCCACTTGTCAGCTAAAATATAATAATAAAAAAATGTAATCCAGCCGCTTTTCACCTAAGAGCTTAGGTACGCAGTGCCGCTGTTTCAGGATAATTTAGTCTGGAGTGGATTTAGCATACATCAGCCTCATTGTGCGCTTCTTATCTTTCCTTGTCACCCTTTCTCTGATTCACTTGACTTTGTTTTCGCACCTTGTTGACAGATTCCTACTTTTGTTTGTTGTTTAAACCCAGTGAGGATTTAGCCCCGCACTGACACAGCCTCTGGCCTCGGAGCTGAACTGTTTGACTCGAGGCAAACAGCTTCTTCTTTTTCTTTTTTCTTCTTCCTCCCCGCCGCCCGGTGTAATCCACGCAGATAAAGAAACCTCTTGGAACACAGTGGAGTGTAGCAGTTGCTTAGGCAACAGACTATCCCATCTAATCCAACCTGTTCACATCTCACCAAAGTCTGAATACCTGTCCAATTGAAAGGCTTCTTAAGCTTACAACTTGTTAGCCTTGAGACTTGTGAATAACATTTTCACCTGAGTTTTCAATAACACCGTGTCAGCTTATTCATTGACATAATAGCTGCGGTGGTCTAAGTGCGGGACTGTGGGGAGAAGATTGCACTTAGTTCGATTTTAAGGGCAGCGAACAATTTCATGACTTCAACAACAACATTTGCTTGTATCAATGTGTCCAGCAGTTGAGAAATTGACTGTAATGAAAATGGAGCGGAGCGCAGATTACAACGCAGGACATTGTTTGTCTTTGTGTGTGCAAAAAAAAATAATTCTTCAATTCAGCTCTTACTTCCCACCTTAGAAAGAAATGATGGGGGAGAGATGATCTGGCCAAGCGTTTTATAATCTTCCCCGGGGTGCCGGGAGAAGCAAAGTGTTGGGGACATAGTATTGATTTATATAAAACTCAATGTTCCCTCTGCTGCCCCGATCGGCTTGTGTCTGGACCGTGAGAGCGATAAGGGATTGGACTAATGTGAGTACAGAGCAAAAGGGCCTTGATGCCAACGGATAAGCTCTGAGTTTTAACAACCTGAAAGTTTGCACTCCCTCTGCTGTTTTTTATTATTTTATTATTTCACTGTGTCGTCCTTACAGTGCTGGGTTTTGATGAATTAGAGCATTAAGGATTATGTTCTCCAAAAGATGCCCCCTGCGATTCGGGGTAAAAACTGGAATATGTCAAGTCACCGTCTGAGTGGAACCAGCAGCTATACTGCACATCTCTCCGCCAGATTTATAAGCTTAATTAGGCCGGCCCACACACACACACACACACACACACACACACACACACACACACACACACACACACACACACAGCTTCGAAGACTTTACCTTGTCATAGTTTGTTGCCTGATGTTATCTGAGGGCAGCTGCTTCGTGAAAATGTTGCTGGGGTAGCATAAACAGCACTTGATTTGGTACAAAATCCATATAAATAAAGAACACTGCCTGCAGAGTTCACTTTAGGCTATATTTAGAAAATGAAAACACAGCATTGTAATTTGCAGCTCAGGCAAACAACCGAAGTCATTTATAAACATTTTCATTTGAAATTGCATTAGTCTAATTGTCTTTGGAAACATTTCCTTATTATTTTCCAATTATCCAGTGTGGCTAGCAGGTTGCTTTTCTTTAATTACTTCATTAGATTTTCTTACCATGTATAATAAACGCTCCCTTAAGTGTCATTGTTTTTGTTCAGGTGGTAATTAAGATGGAGACGAATGAAACCTGTTGGACATTAAACTCAAAGTGCAAATGTGAAGAGACGGCGGCGGAGGAAGTGAAAGTAGCAATACCACATTTTCACTTCTTCACCTAAGGGTGGAAGTTAGTCAAATGTACTTAAAGTATCAAAAGTAAAAGTACTCATTATGCGGAATGGCCCCTGTCATTTGTTATATTATTATATATTATATTACTGTGTTATTATTAATGATGCATTAACATACAAGCTGCAACATTATAATGTTTTAGCTGGCTGACGCTTATCTTAACAGTTACTCAAATCCTGTACTTAAGTGCAAATCTAAGGTACTTGTACTTTACTCAAATATTTTCTTTTCATATTACTCCATTTTCATTATACTCCATTACACATTAGATGGGAATATTGTACTTTTCACTGCACTTTTTACACACAAAACTTGTTTATAAATATGATTTTTTGTTTGCTATAAATTGAACAACTAGTTTACACAAGTACAGCCAAAACAATCAGTGGATTATCAAAAGAATAATTGGCAAATATTTTCAAAATGTTTTCAAAACCAAACAATCTATCGATTAATGGAGAAGAAATAAGCAGATTAATCCATAATTAAACAATTATTATTTAATAGTTAAGTGAGTTTAACCTCAAACAACTACAACAATAAAATCCAACATTACATTATTGTAAATAATAATAATCTAATGATATCATATATAATAATTTAACTGTTACAGGGGACATTTTTCTGCATTGAGTACTTTTACTTTTAATACTTTATTTTTCCCTATAATACTTACGTATTTTTACTTAAGTACCATTTTGAATGCAGGACTTTTAACTGAGTATTTTTTACAGTGAATTAGTACTTTTACTTAAAGGATCTGAATACTTTCTCCACCACTGCTGTTGGGTAGTCTATAACCATGCATCATATTTTATATTCTGATCATGTGTTGTAAATAAAACATGAATCTCAAAGTAACTGGTAACAATAGATGCTGAGTGACGTCTTTAAGAGCACAGGGGTAGAAGAAGAAAAAATGACAAAGAAGTCTAAAAAGGAGATTAAACTGTGAAGTTGTTTTTGTGCCTTAAATTGCACAAATCACAAAAGTAATGGGTGGAAAATGTTCAAAAGGTAAACCTCCAGAATGCAGAATTATGTATTATCCAGCAGTCTGATCAGAGTAGTGAATGTGAATAAGGTGGTGGTCAGAGGAATCAAAATATTCAACAAGTGTTCTGAGCCTCTTCTCATCAAATCACATGTATTCATATAGCTCAATATCACAGCTTACACATTTGTCTCAGTGGGCTTTACATACTGTACAGCATACGACCCCCTCTGTCCTTAGACCCTTGCACCGCACAAGGGAAAACTGCATAATGTAGTGTATTTTCAATCACCACGGCCCCTGGTAGACCACCACACCAAGAACAGACTATTCCACCACTGTTGTGCAACGATCACAACTACGACTGTGTACTTATACTACTTTAATTCTATTTTATTCTATTTATTTGTGTACTCGCCACTTTACTTTCTTGTTCTTTTGCTGTAACAAGGGAAATTTCTCCGTTGTGGGACTAATAAAGATTTCTGATTTTGATTCTGATTTTAATGGTAAATAGGTTTTCCTACACGCTGACTTTACTTTTATAATATCCACAATAACTTGTGCAGCAGTCAAACAGTTTTATACAGTGTATAGTAACGTTACTTCTCAAAGAAAGATAATGTTAATTGTATGAAGGAGCTTCTGCATGTTTAACCTGTACTGCCCCGCTGGTGGTCATTAATACACACAGGCAAGGCAAGATAATTTATGTGGAACATTTCAGCAACAAGGCAACGCAAAGGGCTTGACGTAAAAAAAAATAAAAGCATCGAGACAAAATGCAAAAGAAACACATTACAAAAGGACATTTAAATACAATTAAAAACAGTCCTTAAAAAGCTGAGATAATACATAATAGCTCACAGGTCATGTGAGATATGTGTGCTTAGTGTTATTACTGCTGCAGTTTCTCACTGGAATTCCATGACAAGTTTGAACGTAATTGTTCTGCTTTCAAGACTGAAAATGTCCATATCCAGCATTCAGAAAGTTACAAGTGCACATTGTTGCACTGAAGTGCAGTATTTCATACCCCATACTTACATTGCGGCTGACAATTTTGCACACCATGCTGTTGCGTTTTTGATTTTTTTGAATGTATTTTGGAGCTTTTCTCTTCCATTCATTTTCTGTACGGTATGGAAATCAATTTGCAGTCTTCTAGATGTTGCATGACAAGTCTGTACTCATTTCTTTTCAACACGTATTGCATGACCTTGTCTGCGTATGAGGTAATCATTGAATAGAGTCATGCCTGCATACTGACTCTGAACCACAACTTTATTTAAAAAAGGCAGATCAAACCCATACAGGGCGATCAGCACCTCAATCAATCAATACATTTTTGATTTTTCCCAAACTCTTAATCTAGAAATTAATATGATTAATATTAAATATTAAAATTAATATTATTATTATTTTATTTTTTGATAATACCAATTTTTTCCCATTGATGTTGTGTGTTCTCCCATTATGGTCACAGGCAACCGTTTTTCCAGTGATGGAAGACTTGCATAATGTGTACCATATATGTGTAAGTTGTGGGGAGATGGCCAGGCTGGATGGTGGATGTACAAAGTGCAGGAACTTCGCATGCTGAGACCTACTTCTGAAGCACTTAGTTTCAGTTAATTAAGTATAACTCAGTTAAAAACAGTAACCACATCATGTCTAGTGTTTCAAGTCACTGCAGACTGTTTCTGTATTAAACCGAGGCTTTCCCGAACCTTAACCGAATGTGTTGAGTGTTTGCAAATATGTTCTGTATCAACAGTTTTGCAGCTTGTCAGATTCATTCGTTTCCTCATTACGTTTCCTTCTACAACGTATTTGCCATCGCAAGTTACCATGTAAACCAAATTGTATAAGAGACGAGGTTGGAAAAGCAAAATGTGGTGCAATCAACATTCCAAAAGTTGATGATATTCAATTAAAAAAATAGAAAAAGCAGCTGATTAAACAACTTGAACAATTAATTTATTATCAAAATTGTTCCTACATTTGTTGTTATTACTTGTCTGGCGGTTGACTGATCCGTTGACGAAGTGTTTCAGCCCTAATCTAAAAAACAAAAACTAATTCAATTCGTATCCAATGAAAACTATAATTACACTCCTTTGTGTGCACGTCAAGGTCAGGTAAAGGAGGTAATGTCGTGGAACCGTGATGTGACTTTAAGAAAAAATGAATGCAGATGATGTTCAGTGATGTTTTATGTAACGTTGGACTATTGGTAAGTAAATGGAAACCTGTGGCTGCCTAAAGTAGCGGGAAAAATACAGCCGAAAATATAAAAATGTGCAGCATGCGTTTGAAAATAAATACCAAACGAAGCTAAAACCTGTAAAATGGAGTGAAAAGGAAAGAGCATTATCAGTGAATTTGTGCACAAAGGTTTATTGTAAAAGAGCAAAACTTTTCCTTTTGTTGTATTAATATAATACTTCATAGATTCGACACCGCAGTGTGTGCACTGTGTGGCATGTTTTGTATTTGTCTTTAAAAATGAAAACTCGTCGCTCGACTCCTTCAGCGCAGCTCTCATCCGGTGTTCCCAGTACAAAGGGGAGCGCAAATGCTTTGATGGAGAAGTACTCTCCCCGCTGCCTCTCTAAAACCCCTAATGATACCTGCTTCAAGCCTATTTCTGGGACATCAAAGGATCAACTAGCCTAAGTGCCTTTGCCACAGTGTGAGGGTACATATTGAAGCCTGTATTTGTAAACTCCCACAATTACCATACTGAGTTATTTTGCCATATGTGCTGCAGACAAAGGCTCCGGCTACCCTGGTGTCTCTAATGTAAAGCAATGGCACCATCATATGGACAGCAGAGGTACAGCCCGAGCTGCTGGTGGCTGATTATCTGTTTGAATAAAAGATGAAACCACAGGAGATGGAGAAAAAATAACACTGGTGGAATTCATGCACAGTTGTAGTTGGGCATTGATTTTTGACAAATAGAAGTGAAAGACAGTTTATGCACTGAACATCTTGCTTTGACAATGTGATCCTGCACAACATTTTCACCGGCTCCACGACACTCTGAGAGTCATGAGGTTTAAGTCGTAGTGTGGAAACAACATGGACGCTATAAAAAAGATGTGTTGTACTTCATTTCTCAGAGTGTTTCCGAGACTCGACTCATTCTTCTGTTTATTCCGACACCACATTAATGCAGCACAAATTCCTTCTCTCGCAATGTTAACAAAAGTGAAACGTAATTTGTGGATCCACCTCGTGATTCGGATCAGCTCGAAAATGCAATGTGTTCTTCCTTGGCCCATTATGCACCCTTCCACCAGGTTACATGAAAATCGGGTTTGCGGTTTTTCTGTAATCCTGCTGACAGACCGTCAAACCGAGACGAAAACATAATGTGCCGCTGTTGAACTCTGACCTCCGGAATGATAAGTTACATTTCTCGCAGGACTCAACAAAGTGTCATATTTCTGTTGACTGCAGAGAGCTAACCTGAGTCGTGTCAACCTGTGATGTTCTGTCAAGGCTTGAAAAACTTCCTCCAACAGCATCTGCTGCTGGAGGAAGGCCACAGTGATACATCTGTTGCTAAGCAACCACTTTGACTTATTTTGTTGTGCAGGACCACTAACTAGATTTTCAGTCAAGGTTGCATCAGTTCGGTTTGATTCCTGTGCACCGCTGGAAACATGCAGAAATCAAAGCTAGGACTGTTTGTTATTGATGTGTGTATGTCAGCTCTCATTACCAGAATGTGTTAGAAAACACATTTGATAATTCATAACGTTATAGACAAGCTGCACATGTGAAGCTGGTCAGTAGCTTAACCATGTTGTCTAGTGATGTTTGGTGCAGATGCGGATAAACGCCCCTCTTCCAAATGATAGAAGAGACACGTATCAGATTATTGAGTTCCTTCAGTAAACAGGTAATCCAGGGATAATTACTACAAACAGCAACTGCTTATAGCTAATTCGACGTACTATTAATTGGGGCAAATTGTCAAAACCTCCATAAATAAAGGCTAAAACAACGAGTCACAGCTAACTAACTGAATCCATAAGAACCTTTTACTTCCTGTTTACTCGTTTTAACTTTATCTGAAGGGGAGCGACAGTGTCAGACCTTGAAAACTCCTGTCCTCCATCAAATGACTGAAAGAGCCTGGACCAACAGTTTCCAGATCAAACAGCCTCATGTACTTGCTCTGAAATCTTACTGAGAGTTACTGAAAAGCTTCAACCTGTAATTTAAAAGTGATAATTTATCCATTTTGCAGTATTTTTAATGAAAAGCCTGTGAGTGTTTTTATGACTCCTCTCATTTAATCCTCTCATATTTTAAAATCGAGGCGAAAAAATAAATAAAGCGACGGCATTGAAGGTTTAAAAAAAACATTCATTAGAAAAATTTGTGAAACGTTTAATTTTTAACTTATATACCATCATACCTCTCACGGAATGAATGCAGCACACACCACGTGCAATGTTACCATACGAAGAAGGTTCCAAATATCAGCCCACTAGTGTTACAAGTGCCCTTGAGCATGGCACTGAACCACAACCTGCTCCCGGTTCCTCTATGAAAGCAAGTGTGTGCCAAGAGCAGTGTAGGTGTACAAAGGAGAGAATAGCAAAATACAGGTAATACAGAGAACACATGAGTATTGCCTACACCAGGGGTCTTCAACGTTTTTCAGGCCAAGGACCCCCAAACTGATGGAGAGATGGAGCAGGGACCCCCTACTATATATATTGTATACAATTGTTTTATATTAAACTGGGCCATGTATAGACATAGCTACTCTGTTATTGTGCATTCCATACTAAGCTATTCAATTAATACACAGGTTCATATATTCATGTTTTTATTTTAAACATGAACAAGGTACAGGGTGGCTGTGCCACTGCCATTTTGTAACATACATCTTGCATCCAACACTGAACTATTAAAATAATTCACAGATTCATGTTTTCTTTTTAAACATACATGTAGAAGGGACAGTGAATCCTCAATCCATCTGTGGATGGCACACATCACACATTAGTGAGATGTCTGACCCTGATCCATTTATCCGTTCGCTACAATATGTTGGATTCATGTTAATGTGTATTTAAAGACATTTACATGTGTGGAAAAACAATTGGTTGAAAAAAATAAAAATAAATATGAACAATTGTCTAATCAACCAACACCTTGTTGAAGACCTCTGGTCTACACTATCAACTATCACCACCGATACACACTCCTCACCTATAACGCTACGTAACATTACTGTAGTGATACTTTGTCATGCTAATCAACTTCCTGACACTAGAAAACACACATTTTCTACAAATGGCTGCCTTTCTGTTAACAGAGCAATATGTAACTTAAACAAAATGAAATATACGATTCCTGTCTCATGTCATTCAATCATTAACTTTGTCTTATTTTGAAATGTTCTAAATAGTTTTTAATGTAAGCACAAAGAATGCGAGAAATCCTCCCCACCATCCTCTCAACCCCCGCACCTTCCGTCCACCCACTGGTGAGTTGTTCTTACAATTAAATTTCATCCAAAAATGATGTAATATTTTCACAAAGTCACAAAATAGGACAGTGAAAGCCCACCATCATGTTTAGTTCTTCATGGTGATGTAGAAGTCGTTCTTCTGTCTGAGAATGAAGACGCCAGAAATAAATACGTTTCACAAATGTGCTTTGTTAGATCTTGCAAGTGTTACAAGTGTTGACCTTCTGTGAAGTGCTGCAGGGATAACATAAGTCTGAAGTTAGCATCGCACCGGTTCCCTTCACAAAAAGCCATTGGGATTTCTAAATTGGATTTTGGATTATTGCAGAAAATAAGCTCTGTGGCAAATAAACGTTTCTGATACTTGTTCAGAAAGATAATCTTCACAAGTGAACGCCACTTTCTGGATTTTTGAAGGGTGAATGCAACAGTACAACGCTAATGTGAGGCTATGAAGGAACTACACCACGGTCGCACGACTTCAATGTCACCACTGAGTGTTCGGCGTGATCAGCATACATAAACACAGTTGGAGAAATCAAAATGGAAAATTAAAAGCAAATATGGAGAAAAAGAAAAATCATTATAAAATAAAAAATGTGCAGAAGAAACACGTTTAATGTCCCCAACAACAACTGCCTTTTTTTAAAACATGTAAAAGCTTCTAAAATCATGAGTATTTTATGTTGTACAACGCAACGTGAAAATCTCGTAAGCTTGTATTAACCACACACTTATTTTAGGCATCTAACCAAAAACACAATTCTAAACAACCCATTGACTCTAAGGGACCGGAAGTACACAAACGCTGGCGTACACATGTACAGGTTTTAGCACTCATTACTGCAGCACTCTTGCTGTTCGTGGAACTGTCTGATCTTTAAACTACACATCCGAGCTGTAACAGCAGTTACTGGATAATGATACACTGCATTTCTCTTCATTTTCCAAGGTTCTGTTGGGTCAGCTGTTTTAAAGACTTCATCATTAGTGTCGGCAGCACATGTCAACCGCTCATACACCAATAGGGCTGCAGCAGCAAAGCCTCTGAGTGCATTGGACTAAGTAATGGGGCAGTTTGTAATTTAACAATTGATTGAATTATTTTTCATTTACCAGATTGCATTAGTATATTTATTTGCATTAGTAGTGACATTTCAGCCACATAGTTTGATTTCGAACAATAACAAGTTAAAGAGTCATTTTATATGATATATGAAACCAACAAACCAAAGGTAACTCAAACTTATAAACTATAGAAGCAACAGCTGCAGAATTAATCTGGTAAACACATTGTTTTCCACATTATTATGTTTGATGCCGAAAAGAAGCGAGATATCTTAAGTCTGTAAATCGCCCTGGTGTGGCCACCCGGAGAGTATAATCAGTGCATAATCAGAGAACATTAATTTGTTGATCTCTATGCAGTGTTTATCTCTAACTAGACCCTGAGTCCTTGTTGCCATCTACATAAATGCTTTCCCCATTTTGCAGTTGCTTCCTCTCACTTTTCTTCTGCGCACTTTTGGATTCTAATGAGTTTCTTCTAACTTCAAACTACATTCAAAAATGAATTACTTTAAATCTTCAGATCACCGGTGCAGTGTCGTGAGTCACGTAGGAGCAGAATTTTTTTTTGAGATCCACAAAAATATGCCGCACTTAACATGCCGCAGCGTAAAAACCCCATCTTTACCAATTATGCGATCTAACTTTTGTAAAAATGCAACATAGCAAAAGTCAATACAATCTATTCCCCAGAACAATTTAGAGACGTCTCATAACTAAAGAACTGTGACATTCTATTATGCTAAGCATGGAGTTATTAAAATTGCATTTCCAGCGTTTTGTTGTTTGTGACAGGCAGGTAGCAGAGAATAATTATCCTTGTATCTGTTGTTGTGACTGCAGCGAGGAAAGTGACAGATTGTTTTTGGCAAGTTGCTAATAGAGTGCAGAGCTCAGCTCAGTTTCAGCAATGACAAGTGTCTCCGTTTTACATCACACACGGGACAGACCCGGCTCGTCAAGTAGGAGAGAGGAAGCCCCGGAAAGCTCCACCTGCAATATGAATCTGTTCACATAAAGAACTTTAGAAGTTGACTCTGTGTGTGAAAGGGCAGCTGGAGCAAAAGTTTGTGGAACAGATGGCCTGTAAAGACTGGGTGGCTCAGCAATATTTTGTACATTTTAAAGCCATATTTAATTCGCTACATTTGTCACGATGAAGAAGAGTGCGGTGTTGTCCCAGTCGCAGAGAGAGTGCAGCAGCATAGGGGGGGGGGGTTAGTTGAATGTTAGTCTAGTCTGCCAGACATATTAATCCTTAATCTAAACGAGGTTAGAATGTGCCTACCTCTAAATATGTCCAAATAACAGGAGCAATACTGGAACTAGTAGCTGTAATGACTAATTCTTAAGTTCACAGTTGTTCTAAACGGTTACTGAAAACCATCCATATTTACGTTTATTCTTAGTTTTTTTGTTGGCCGTAGTAGTTATGATGGGGGAGAATGTGGACGTCCTGATACGTAGTAGGCTACAAAGACCGACAAATTCCACGTGGGGAGAACGTCGGGGTGGATGGATGGGTAAAGAAAAACACACATGAGTTTCACCAGGAGACTGCTGTTGTTTTAACTTACGTAGCCTATGTGACGTAACTGACTGACTAACTCAACGTCACATACGGAATCACTGTAACTGTTACTGTAAGTATTGTGTTACTGGAACTACTTATGTATTTACTGTGGCAGGTTTCTATGCAATTCTGTCCTTGTGGGGATTAATTTCTATTATAGTATCTTGACTTCAAAGACGCACTGACGAGGACACGTGAGAATGATGAGAGAAATACATGAAGTGTCAATTAGGTTAAACTGTGGAAACAAACAACAGGAAGTGGGAAATAGCTGGAAACAGATGTGATTTTATTTCAACACGTGGTATGATTTGTATGTTGTCTTATGGCGTTAAATGTGTACCAAATGAAAAACAATCACCAGACAGATCGTACCACAGCCTGACAATGAAAAACACTCTCTTCCCCAGCTGTGATGACTTTCATGAGACAATGCATTGGAACACTGTTTTTGCTAAGGTTTCCATATTTCTCTCAACAGAAACTCTCCCGTCACAGGATTAGGTATGACTGTCGGTTCAGTGGAAGGTCAACCCACTCAGCTTCCAGACTCCACAGTGTGATGCACTCATTCATGTCATTATATCATGTTATACATCAAAGTATGTAGTGTCACAGCAATGTAACTGGTAATCCACAAAGGGGAAACAGGTCTTTAAAGCCGGAGTGTAATTCTTTTTTACACCGGCGGTTGTTTTGTTTGTGATCAGCAGAGGTCATAGTTTACCCATCTTTACAGGGATGCTGAGGTTTTCATTGCACTGACTGACAGAAGTACACTCATGTGGGAGCAGATTGAAACAATCAAAGCACTTCTTGTCAGATGTGATTCAGCTCGTGTCTCTTACAGGAGAAAAAGGCTGCAGATCAATAAAGTTGTGTTAAAGAATCAGAATACTCCGTGTTGTAAATCCACAGGGAGTCCATAAAGCTTCCCCTTTATGGTTTATTCATCTTTACTGAGTTTATTTTCTGCAGGTTGTGAATGTGTGCCTTTGAAGCCTGCAGTGGCATTTGTGTAAACTTATTCAAAAATGGGGTAACATGTTGGGAGCACATGTTTCTTGCCTCATAAATCAGGTTCACTGTAATATTTTCTCTATTAACCCTGTAGGTGCAGGTGACATGTGCATCGTTTAAAGCTTAGGTCGTTTAGCCCTGCTTTGAATACATGCTCATGTGCAACCCAGCCCAGTACACTTCTCTCCCTCTGGAGATTATATTTCATAATTATGTTATACCAGATTTCTGTTGTTATTAGATCCATTATGTGCTTTACAGTCCCCGTCTGTTTCCCTGAACTTCCATCTCTATGTCCATCAGTTATGCACCAACAGGCTGGAGGTGTAGACATATTCTTGCAAATTTGGTAAGGACATTCATCCTTTATCTTGTGTTGCATATCTCATATTATTCCAAATCAACCTTAATATTGTTTTATCTCAGGAGATGGATTTGATGGTGGTATCAATATTAGGTTAAAAGATGTAAATACATGCAGCAT
>NC_041361.1:19403810-19453810 GCF_900634415.1 Cottoperca gobio
TGTGCTGTTAAAACACACAAACCATTGAATGACATGTTCCTTCTTTACTATCACAAACACCAACTGCAGTAATATTTGAATAAATCCCACATAAACCGTTCTGCTGCAGTAAAAACTCCCTCGAACACCAAATGTTTATTAATCCGCAGCTGAAAATTGTCCCCAACAAACTAGAGTGCACAGGGGTTTTTCAGATTTTTTTATAGTCTTTTAAAAAAATATAACTATATATTTGTGACTCATTTTTAAAGAATGACATCTTTAGTAGGAAGGAATGAGCTTGCTTTGTTGACAATATAAGAATTTAGAAATTGGAATTGTTCTTTAATTTGTAAATTCAGTTTTAGAGGCAGACCTTTATTCTGAAAGGTTTGGAATTGTTTTTCTTTTCTTTCTCTATAGCGATAATGACTATTGCAGTATTGGTGATATTTTTTTATTCTACTGGCATTAAAAAGTGATTGGTACTTACCCTGTCAACACATTGTCCATGGCCTGAAATGTATTCTACTACTTTGGTGTATTTGTGTTTTCAGTTTTGTCTTTGTTACCTATCTGCTTTATTTTAAAGCTGTTCCTTCTGTGTCTGCATTTATTTCATTGATGTCAGCTGTTTTTTTGTTGAAGAAGTGTTAATGGTTGAATCTATCATCATAGCGGTCTGCAGCAGAAACACAAGCCTGTAAAATGTTGAAGTCATATTTGGCAAATGCAAATTCCCCCGGTTTAAGAATGCAGTTAAAAGCCAAATGCTTGGCCAGTCGGTGGAATTGTAATATATATTTTTTATGGTGATGTTCGTTGAAATGAGTTATGGCAGAAACACGAGATCTGTGGAATATTTTCCCTCATAAAGTCTAACACAGACATAACATAAAATCACAATGTGGATGATTGCAGTCGTGTATTTACTTAAAGCCTTTTTAGTTCCTTACAAATCCTCAATTATTTTATTTACACTATGTTACAAACGGCAGGGATGAATCGCTGAGCTCAGCACGTTTAGCTTTTTTTGTTCTGGTCATCAAAAGATGACAAACTTTCAACTTTGGGTAAAACGCTGCCAGCCGTGGATCCAGCCGTCCAATCACAGTGGCGGGGGGGGACAAATACCCCACAGAATCGATATCTCATAAACCCACACAGTACTTCAGCCTTCCCTTCATCCAGAGAAAGTAGGCCGACTCTACCATGTGCTGACATGTTTTACTTATGCGGATATTCCATATCATGGCAACCAGACGCAATCACAGCGTCTCATCTTAAAAAAAACGTTGCGCACCCAAAATCCAATAGATTTGTAATCCCTATGTTTTAAACTGACAATGTGTGTTTCTGTTGGCTTTTTAATTGTGGTAAAATAATCAACAAATCATGTTGCCGTCTTCACCAGAGAAGCGGTGTCACAATCTAATAAATGGCATATGAAGAAATCATTTTGGAAATTTACAAGACAAGCGAGGAGCTGGTTTCTATTTACCACTTACAGCAATCCCCGGATAATAAGTCCTCACTTACACTGTGGTTGATAGTCAGCTTTGAAGGGCAAAAGCACTTTTTTTTTTTTTTTTCCACATAAAAACATCCATAACCCATCATTGATTTATGTGCGGTAGAGTTTGTGCCGAATTTACCTCCATAGTTTGATTGTTTTCATATTCTATCTTTCAAACTAGTTTTGTCCTTTGCACTTTTTCATATAAACTTACTACAGTATGTCTTTGCACTTTCCTGTTCGTCTTGATAACAGGATCACTCAAGCATCTAAATGTCAATTCAAATGTCATATTTCTGAGGTCAACACTGACTTTGAGGAGAACGAACAAGAGTACTGGCAGCACAGGACGGACTGAAGTGGATCGATAGTGCACACTGCTTTGAGAGAGCAGTACATAAGAGGCAGCTGACAAGTTCTTGATTAACTTCACTTGTGTTGGGATTCGTCCATTTGCTGTCGTTGGATATACTGTATTCAGCATTGATCAATGTAGAGTTTGTAATGCAGGGTTGATTCCAGACCCACAGCAGGCCAGACCACAAGACGCTGAAGAGGTTGACAGGCCCTGATGGCGTTCAATGTCAGCACTGCACACCGAGCCAAGTCAGACCAATCAGTCTACCGGGACACATTCAGCCTTAAATACCAGCTCCTACCACATTAAAGGCGTGGTAAATATAATCATCCGAGCAGATGTTGCTTTGATATAAGGAAACAACGGCACATATGCAGTAAATGACGGGCTTCTTGTACCTGCCTCTGCTGCACACTGCTTTTGCTGTGCTGAACTTCAGTTCACAGAACTTTACTAACTTTAACAGTTTCCCCTGAAATTAAACTGCAAGTTAGGAGAATAATACTGTTTTTTTTCTCTAACGTATTGTACAGCCCTAACGAATGTGCTGCACTGTTTCTTTTATATTCGCTACTTCCCTTCTTTGTTACATTGGGTCAGTGTAGGGAAGCTAAATATTTAGATTGTTATGTTTGACCCGGTGCCCTGGTTACTGTGACAGGAAAGCTGTACCTTTGTGACTGCTGGCCTCATAAAATATGCTAAACCTGAAGTTAATAGAGTTAAAATATCCAATTAGATCTTTCATCAAGAGCAAAGAATCCGCCAGCTCTAACCGGCAGAACGCACTCAATGTTATGCACATACATGTTGGACTTGGGTTCTTTAATTAGTTTTAAATGTATATCGTTTGTCCTTTTAATTGGGAAAAATAAATGCAACTTTTGTTGTAAAACAAAAAGTACTGCAGGCCTACGTGAGAAAAAAAAGTGTTTCCTCCCTAACCTAAAGTATAACAAGTAAAGGAAGTTAATGCAGACATTGTAATTATATATATATTTTGGGATACTGGCTTTATTTTGAGTTGACAAAATAATCCTTCACAATCACAGGAAATGTCAATGTCACCGCATGATCGTAAATTATTTTTGGGTTTTCTTTATGTCAAGGAAACGAGCTTATCACGTTGAAATCGTAAATTTAAAATAAAAAGAAACATTTTCAATATCAACATTTAATATAGCTGTCCCGCTTTATTGGCTCTAATAAATCATGAGTCACTTCCTGCATGGAGCATTTCCCTCTGCCACCTTCATGCATCTAGTCTTACACATGTTAACAATAACTATGCAGTCAGTCTGTCACACATGCGTAACAAAAATGCGACCTCCCCAACAAATCATCACGATATGCATGTTCTCGGTTCTTCAAAGAAAAAGCACCACAGGGTTTCTGGCCCAGAACCTTCAGAAGTGATTCTAGTCATGATGGGAGTCAACTTCAGCTCCTCATCTGCAGGGGCCAAAAATGGTCACCAAATGTTTGATGACCATGAAAACAAAAACAGCTTCAGGGAGAGTCTGCTGTGACATGTGAGGGATGGCATTTTCCACCGTCATCCACAAAACATCGAATGATGTCATGGTTTTGCGGAGGGATGGTCTCCAACTGAGTTTCAGACACATATTGAAGGTGTTTTGGCATCCTTTGAAAGTGCAACACCCAATAAAGACATGTAGTGCTGGTCAGTTTTATTTTGGCACTTATCTGAAGTTATAAACACACGAGTCAATGAAGCCTTCTACACAAAGTCCCTGAGCATTTCTGAGCAACAGCGTCCAGGGTGCTGTTTGCTTAATTTCTTCTTCTGCATCGTTTAACATGTACCATTACACCCATGAGAGCAGAAAGTGGTTTGTGCACACACTCACACACAAATAGTGATTCAAGCTTTTCATGGTGCACGTAATGGCTTAATATAAGAGCCTCATCAGATGGAACACAGAGAGTGAAAAGAGATCAGAGCGCTGGTATCAGATTGGCTGTACCTACAATTAAAAACACATTCAAAGATGATGATTTAAGTGTGAAGCATTGGGCTTATGTATGCTGACATGTTTTTAGAGGTTTCTAGTTGGATTTGAACCTTTATTAGACAGATTGAAGTACAGACGGGTGGACGACACACAACAAAGGTTCTACTTGTGTTTGAACCCAGCTCATACATGTGCAGCTGAGCTCCCATACATGTAGCATGTTTACATAGGCAGAATCTTTTGGTCATATTGATGTTGCCTAGATTAGTGGGTTTGCTTGCATTTAAAAGGCACATACTCATTACACAGTGAACATTAAAGTACAAGCAAGGTTGTTCATGTCGTGAGGTTTTTGTGGGAGTTTTTCTTGTTCTCACTTTAGGTCGGAGGGTTGAAGGAGGGATTGAGGAAGGGTCCTTTTCAGTTGCTATTTAGGGCTATTCAAAAACCTGATTTGAAGTTGCTCTGCGGGAAGCATCACATGACAGCATACATAGTGTACTGTGCTGTATGATGGTCATTCTGCTAAATGTTGTAGATGAGCATTTGGCATGGCAAGCTAATATTATATAGTTGGCGTATTATAGGCTGGCCTTACAAGCTTAAAAACCGGACTCAAGTTAATGTAAGGAAAAGGTCTCTTCATGTCTGAATGTTTTAACGCCCTATTATTGTCTTTCAGTTTTTACAAGGGATGTCTCCGCACTAGGTCAGTCGTCCCAGCCCATCCCAGCACCACAAACAGAAAACCATGTGAGATCAAAGGATGGTAATGAAGCTAACCGCTAACTGCAGGTCTTACAGCATGTTAGAAGGAAAACTGCAAACATTTTCTTCCCCTGAAATTTCATCAGTCACAAATTAAATATGTTTTAAGGCTTTGATTCCTTCCAGCTTGGACTCATTTACCTGTTTCTTTTTTTTTACTTACATTTCTAGGTGATATGGTGATTTTGGTCTTTCTTCCTGTTTGTTGATTGGAAATGTGTGTTTAAAAAGTCCAAGTCTGATTTACATAGTCTCATGCTCGTTACTTCCCAAAACACTTTTGTAAAACAGTGTCAGGCTTGGGAAGGCACGCTACTCGTCCGTGCCGGTCAGGTCTGGATGGCGATGAGCAAAACTTTGCAAAAACTCTCTTGAGACTGCTCAAGGTACCCACTGGAGTCCTAAAAAGTCTTAAAATGTTTTATATTTATTTTTTGAGAAGCAGTTATGTACCGCGGGTACAAGCGGCCAAAATGGGTTTTCTCAGGCGGGTGGCTGGCGTCTCCCTTAGAGATAGGGTGAGAAGCTCAGCCATCCGGGAGAGACTCGGAGTAGAGCCGCTGCTCCTTTGGGTTGAAAGGAGCCAGTTGAGGTGGTTCGGGCATCTAGTAAGGATGCCACCTGGGCGCCAGCTGGGAGGAGACCCCGGGGAAGAACCAGGACTCGGTGGAGAGATTATATCTCCTCACTGGCCTGGGAACGCCTCAGGATCTCCCAGTCGGAGCTGGAGAATGTGGTTTGGGGTTTCTTACTGGAGCTGCTGCCCCCGCGACCTGACCCCGAATAAGCGGTAGACGATGGATGGATGGATTTTCTTTTGCTGCAGACCTGCAGTAACGGTATTATTAAGAAGGTATGAGAAGTCATGTGCAGTTACCCTGACTGCCCTAACCCTAACCCTATCCTAACCTTAACCATTCGAGGTCGGTTCCTAACATTAATCTCGTGAGAGTTTTGCAAATCGAGTGCTACCATCTAGAAACCACCGTGCGAGGACTGCTTATGCAGAAGTTTTTGAAATAGTAAGGTTTTAGCAAAAAATGCACTTGTTTGGGAAGAAATAAGCATACGACTGGATAAATGAGACATGGATTATACTTCACGAGTTGTGCTAGAGTTTGTAAAGTTTATTCACATTATAATTAACACAGGGACAGGATTAAACAAATTCTAAATCCAAGAGAAAAGAATGGGCTCCCGAGAGGAACATATATTTATCACATCACTGCAATGAAAATGTAAACTCATTAGTGTTGGTGTACATTTATACAAGGTAATTACAAGACAATAACACCGTGTGCCTTTACTGGACACCCATTATAGTTATTTGTATGTCCTGTAGTATTTATGTTGCTCCTCTCAAAAGGAAACATTGCAGAAGCATTCTAGATTACAGGCACTTTTTTGGACACTAATAGTACAGTATACAGCAGTCAGGGGTTCCCAGCGTTTTTCTGTTTTGGAAGCCAACATTAGAGCCTGCTAACCTGAATCCTGATAGCTCGTCAACATCGACACACTTAGAGCATCAGGTTCCTTTTCATAAAGATTGGAAGCAAAACAACTCAACCTACCAACACCTCAAAAGCTCAGCAATCAACACATTTGATCTTTTCTCTTTACACAAATGTAAAAATGGCAATTTGTAGTGTTTGGTCCAAGCTTGCTCTTTCCCCCTATATGCTAAGCTAACACAATCAACTCCATGGTCTGGTTTTATAGTTGTGTTATCGATTTTCTCATTTAGCTCTGAGAGAGAAGGCAAATTCAATCTAATCTAATAAAATATTCACTTAATTGACATGGGTTTGGTTCACATCCTTCACAACCGAAAGTGTAAACTTGCAGTGGTTTGTACTGTGTAGCAAACACTATATATGACCTGAACTCACTCAAAATGTTAAACTTCCAGAACTAAACCAATATATCAATGAATACAATCAAAATGAGGATTCACTGATCCCACCAATATAAAAATAATAATATATATATATACATATGTTATAACTCCAAAGCTTAAAGACACAGTTCCCACGGTTAATTTCCTCCTACAGTCTGAAGACATGTAGCTCAGACTAAATGAATGTAACATCCCCTGTTTATAAGCAGCAGCCATTGCTGTGGACTGCTAATGATACTCCACCTCCTCAGT
Organism: Cottoperca gobio; assembly: GCF_900634415.1. Lineage (NCBI taxonomy): Eukaryota > Metazoa > Chordata > Actinopteri > Perciformes > Bovichtidae > Cottoperca > Cottoperca gobio. The sequence continues at coordinate 19,410,560 of NC_041361.1, forward strand.
CCATGAGGAACTGTCGGTGATAAGTAAGGAGTAGCTCAGGACCCCGTGGGTGGTCAGTAAACCATCTGCTGGTGAGAGTTGTGTGGTAAAAGCTAACATTGGCCCAAACAACCACATCATTTTGCCAAGTCATCCCGAACCGAGCCTCCCTCACTCTCACGTCTAAGTGTCTCCAAGAAACCCAGGATGTAATGATGGGCATGTTGGTAATGACAGCATTGGTCATGATATGGCAGCGCTCAGTGGCTCAGTGTCTGACACGTCTTTAGACTTTATCAGGTTCCATCCTGCCTCAGCAGTTTGGATTATATTTTGAAGGAGGCATTACACATTTTTAGCACACTGCTTGTTTCATTGGCACTTCATCATTCTGTCACTGATAAATAACTAAAAACTCTACAGGGAAAAAATCAATCTTCTTCAGCGACCACAAGCTGACAGTGTTTATATTTTGAAATGTACCATTTGCATCTTCTATAATTGCTCTGTGGGTATTTTTAATCTAACTGCCTCTTTTTCCATCTTTATACAACGATACCTAATACAGTTTTGATTTACATACAGCTGTTTATCGACATTTGGTTGCGAAATTTGCATTTAATTGTTTACACAATCAACATTTAAATGTGTGCAAGAGTGACCGCAATCAACTAAAACAATGTTTATGTTCATGGCACGGTTATGTTTCCCGTGAAGCATGCTGGGTCTGTCTCTGTTCGACATATGGTGTATGTAGAAAATTAAACCATGACATGATATAATGCTGTGTGCATATGGCGCAGGGCGTTACACAAATTGTTTGGAGAGAAGGAAGATGATTTAGTAAGGATAAGCAACCAAGACGATCTCTAATACTCACTGCGAGTGGGACCCACCTGTTTCAACACCACCTTGGCCAATAATAAAAAATTAATAAAAATCTTATTTCTGTATGTCATACATGGTTTGGCATATTTGAAGCTATTGTACAGCTCTTAAAATGATTTCACCTGTGTGAAGGTATTGCACTTACAAGATTCTTGCCGTTCGGAGTTGTATCCTCACGATTGTTTGCACTTATTTTCCTTTATTTTGAAATATTTGTCATCATCCTCCATTGGTAAAGTGCGACGATTCGTCAAAAAACATTCCTCTGAAGTAATGACATGTGATAGAAAGCCTTGCATTGACAGTTCAATGCTGCATTAACTTCTCTGAGTCTGCCGTGTGTAGGAATGTGCTCTTGTTCAGAAAGGGATTGTGAGTCTGGTATGAAAAAGACTGGGGGAAAAATGCAATTTATCTAGAAGGTTTAACAAAGTAGAATTTGATCATGTCCAGACGGTGCAAGTGCAAGAATTTAGAATAAAAACGGTCAAGAAATAGACTACTGTTCAGGAATATACAGTTGTCTAGTCTTGCATAGGCTACATATAAACTCTAAAATGCCATGCAAATGTAGTTACTTTACATGGTGTGATACATTTTGGAATAAAAAAATCATCATTGAAATGAATGGATTGTGCTGTGTGATTGTGAGTAGTCCTATTATCTGCATGATGGTGCACAAATCGAGAAGAAACTGGGTCAGTACTGCTGCCATCTTAAGTTTTTAACAGTGACACAACAGAAGCACACTGCTTTTCCCTGCAGCTTCTAGGTTTGCAATCAGCGAGTTCAAATGCGACTGAAAATAAGAAGTGGACTACAGATGTTTCAGTTAACAGCAGGTAAGCTATGATCAAATTGGTGTCCATATTATGTATTTTGTTTTCTTTATTTTATGCCTATTTTGGTAAATTGATTGTTGAAGTTTCATGTTGCTGCCATTTATTTTTTATATTTTATTTTCCATTTATTTAATAACACGTCTAACTATCAGCAAACTTTAGCTGTCAGTTGCATGATATAGGACATGCTGTACTTAGTCCATGTTAAAATCTCTGTGAACGACTAAAAAGCTGCCTTCAAGTGCACCTCGTAAGCCCCTTCTTCATACTGTATCCGCATACTGAAACTTTGAGCGTATCGTAACTTTTGATTATTACACCAAAGCATTATTTGTTCTTAATCAGTACGTGATGATACATCTTGCTTGTTATATACATGCTGTACATAACAACTGTCAGCTGAGCATACACCACATGGAAAATACGACTTTCTCAGTCTTGCTATAAAATGTCCAACACTACCCGAAGGCAGCACGCAAAGAGGGAGAGAGAGAGTTGTGGGTGTGACGTCATGGCATGGTGCCCCGTCCATGTTTGGCGAAGAAGAAGTTGGTGTAGTTTCGACAAACTCTGGTCACCACTAACAAGTAGAGCTAAGAAGAAATAACCAGTTGCTTCATACCTTTTCATTTATCTTAAGGGCTTTTCATATCAACGTAACATTATTACATATGGTATCTAAGGTGACCTTGCTTAATTGGTCATCATTATTTAGTTAGCGTTATCTAAAAAAAAAAACCGGCAAAGACCAGAGCGGGCGCTTCTGGATTTATGTCCCACTCAGGTTCAAATTAACGGCACATTGCTGTGTCGTTCAACAGTCCAGCTAACGTTATTCCTGGATGGGCTGTTTTTTTAGTCTCCTGCAATTAATGAATAGGCTACTTATTCCTCGGAGAGTCTCGCATCCTCCGCTGGGTGGTCTCGTATGAACCGTGTCGAGGCAGCGACGAGGGGTCGGGGGCTCCGCCAGCAGAGCCCGGCTTCAGGATGAGGATGCCCAGAGGAGGACGCCTGTTCCTGGCGACGTGCCTTGGCTCGCTCTTCGTTCTCGTGCTTTACTTTCAGAGCATCACCAACCCAGGTAATACCCCACTCACACTCTGCTTCTTGATACAAACATAACTACATTAATCCGTATTGTATTATTATTTAACACAAATATAATTTATCAAAAAATAAGTTGCTATAGAAAATATATAATGTTACACAGCTATACACAAACACAATAAGTGTATACTAAAGTGTGGTGGTCTTATGTGCGCGTGTAATGCAGCCTTCAGGCTTTTAAAAAATGGTCTTATAAATACTTTGGACACAATTAGCAACACTGCTACACCTGTGTGTGTTACTGTGTGAGCCACGGCATGTTTAGAGACAGCATGTAACGAAGTATGAATAAACTCAGTGTGAACAGTGCAATGTTTTGAAAGCCCCCCTCCTAGTGACCCCCTGCATTCCACTGCGTTAACCCTCCTCTCTCCTCTTCTTACCTCTCCTTTGTTTCCTGGGCCTGAGCCCGTTCTAGACATTGAAAGGCAGATTGGCCCCCCCAGTGACTGCAAACCCCAAACTAGAGGAGTCAGAGAGAAAGAGGGAGAACCTGAGGTAGAGAGATGATTGATTTGGTACATGGCAAAATGGCACATGCGCATAGAAGAGAAGGTGGAAAAGCATTTGATGTACATTTTTTCCATGTGGATCGTATAGAGGAGAGAAAGAGGAGGAATGGCGCAGAGAGGAGAGGAGGAACCAGTGCCCAGTTTTTGGTGATATTGTAGGGCAAGTAAAGCTATTTTCACAGCTTTAGTAAAGTAAAGGCACATACTGAATAATCTGCAGTTGTCGCATGTGTCATAAAATGTACGGATTAAGTAATATTAAAACATTAAAAAGCATCATTACACCCATAATTTCACCATGATTGTCTCCAGCACGCGCGCGCGCACACACACACACACACACACACACACACACACACACACACACACACACACACACACACACACACCATGATCCCACAGTTCACAGCAATACATCATCTTTTATAGACCACCACACATGGAATATTTGCTGTCAGTGGCAGATACACGAGCAACACACTTTAGCACTCCCATTGAACCACCAGGTGTATGTTACCATTATAGCCTGTGACCTGTTCAGGCTTGTCTGCTTTACAGTAGACATTCAGGCCACATGAAAAGCATGTTGGAGCCACACGAGAGAGGACTAATTCACAGGATGTCAAAAAAACACAGGGCTTCCTTAATTACTGTGTATCTTAGTCGGAGACCGCTTGAAAGCCAACACCAAATGTCTTGTTTAGTTCCGTATCATTCCGGTTATTTACACTCCCTTTCATTTCTCACTTCTACTTTGTTTTAATCTGACTGGAGCACAGTGAAGTGAAACATGTTAAAGTAAGTTTCACTACTTAAAACAATGTCAAATCTCTAAAAGATCTTTTTTTCTTAAATTCCTAGTTTATTGCATCTTAAAGACATTTCAACCATTCTTGATTTTTGTTCCTGAGATATAAATGTTTTCATATTTCATATCCAGACCCATCAAAACGTCCTGTATAAAGTTATACCTGGTATAATGATTAGATACTGTAATGAATACAGTTTAAGAACAATTTCTTAAATGACATCTCGTATTCACACTTCATGGAAATATCTTGACCATGACGTGATGTCACACCCCACACGGGATGATTATGTGTCACAAGTCCATTTCTACCAGTAGTTTTTAAAAGGTATTTTCTTTGTGTATTCATATACCAACTCCCCATACAGTTGGGCTATGTGCGTAGCTGTGATCTGCCTGATTTAGAATTGTTGAGGTTTGATAGATGTTCAACCCACCACCAGAATACAGAGGCTGAGAAATGTGCGTTTCCTTCCCGTAATGTTACCTGAGAGTTGATGGAGAAGTGGGCGCTTGGTCGAGATTAAAGAGAAGACAACAGTCCCGATGTGATGAGCTTAACCCTGTGGTTGCCATGGTACTGCGGTAACCGTCCCAGGCTCAGGAGTTACACAATAATTATACACACTCTTACCTGTGAAGCCTATTTATATACGACAACATCTTGTACAAGTCTCCTCCTCAGCCTACTCTCATCTGTTTTTGCTAATTTTATTGCTTTCGTCAAACCCTCATTTAAAGGGACGGTGCCCCCCAAAATCAAAAATACACATTTTTCCTCTCATCTGCTAATTATCAATCTTGATTCTTTTTGTGTGAGTTTCTCAGTGTTGGAGATATCTTCTGTAGAGCCTTCTCTCCAATATAATGAAACAAAGATCAAAGCGCCAACAATTGAGCCGGTTACTAAAGATAACCCACAGACCTTGTTGTGAGCACATTGGAACTATTTTCTTTCTACCACACTACACCCGCCAACTAGTGAGCGTGATCCTCTCATCAATTAGTAGATGCCGCTTCTTGCTGCAATACATAATGTATTTCTTTGGTGTTCTGAAAACAAGCCGAGTGCGATCTAGTTCCATTATATTGGAGAGAGCTCGGATGTCTCTACGGCGGACGTGCAACTCCCACCAAAACAATCTAGATTGATAAATGGCACTACAGGTACAAGGACAAATATGAACACAAGCATTCTAGATATCATTTTAAAATATGCTCATGTTTCGAGTTGAAATATCTCCAGAACCACATCTCCTAATTAAGCTTACTGTTTCACACCAGACAGGAAGCACAGTCCATATTATTGTTGTGCTTCTATTGTCTGACTTCCTGTGCCAACACCCTGGGATTTGGCTCTCAGGAAAACACGAGTCCTATCCAGTGGGCTATTATAAACTCATTAGTTATGTCAGATTTGTTTTTGTATTAACTGTTCATTTATTGAGGAATTTGAGTTGGCTACATTCAGATATGACACCTTATGTTGCGCTTGAGTTGTAGTTCCTGTGTGGGCGGGATAGTGTCATTTCTAACACTGGTGTTTGACAGCACTTCCTCTGGTTTTGTTGTAATGCGATAATTGGTGATGAAGTTGCTGCACACATGGACGACTAAATAAATGATGTGTAAAATGGTGCTTAAGGTCAAAGCAAGGCTTTAGCATACTGTAGCTGAGTTACAGCCAGGTGTATGGTGTGAGTGCACAAGGTTTAGCAATATGGCTTGACAAGCTTTTTGACAATTTGTCATAAATCACCTGTCGAAAATAACCAACGACAGTCATAGAAACGTTGAACTTTGGGAAAAGTGATTCTCTCCCTTTGTCCCTGTTCCTATTTGAAATATCTTGTTGCATTTTTGAAGAATAGTCTTGCTGTGTGGTTCCAGAAACATGTTCCCATCACTACTTAATCGGTTGCTTTCTCAAAAAGAAGAATCCTCCCTCAAGCCAGTGTGACGTTCTGAAGGGAAAATCCTCTGACATGTGTTATTTCCAGTCATCCTCTATTATTAGATACATCATAATTTCAACCAAAATGAAGATGGGCACCCAGTTTCTATTTCTCTCAGACTCTCTTTTATGTGGTTGCCATGACTCAGCAGCGTGTATCATTTGAGGGTATACGTTACAATGCCAAGTATCTTAGCTCAGCATCGCAGGGTGGTGCGCAGTGTGTGCCCTTGTCAAAGGTGGAGTGACCTTGATAAGTCAAATCCACACTTGTGCTAATTTTAAAGTGTTTGTACAGGAAACCATGTTCTATCATCATCCGGAGCACCAAGATCTAACACATGGTGGTAAAAACAAAAGAGATAGTACCACTCATTTGAAGAAGTAACCAACCTGTACACTCCACATAACGTTATCCTTGTCATAAGGTTTCATGATTTCACATGGCTGCATGTCCTGTTTGGTTTGCATCATGGCTTGGACATACAGGACTGTCTCAGAAAATTAGAATATTGTGATAAAGTTCTTTATTTTCTGTAATGCAATTAAAAAAACAAAAATGTCATACATTCTGGATTCATTACAAATCAACTGAAATATTGCAAGCCTTTTATTATTTTAATATTGCTGATTATGGCATACAGCTTAAGAAAACTCAAATATCCTATCTCTAAATATTAGAATATCATGAAAAAGTATACTAGTAGGGTGTTCAACGAATCACTTGAATCGTCTAATTAACTGGAAACACCTGCAAGGGTTTCCTGAGCCTTGAAAAACACTCAGCTTGGTTCAGTAAACTAAATCACAAGTATGGGGAAGACTGCTGATCTGACTGCTGTCCAGAGGACCATCATTGACACCCTCCATCAGGAGGGTAAGACACAAAAAGAAATGTCTCAAAGAGCAAGCTGTTCACAGAGTGCAGTTTCAAAGCACATCCACAAAAAGTCTGTTGGAAGGGGGAAATGTGGCAGGAAACGCTGCACAACCAAGAGAGATGACCGCAGCCTTAACAGCATTGTGAAGAAGAGTCGCTTCCAGAATTTGGGGGAGCTTCAAAGACAGTGGACTGAAGCTGGAGTCCAGGTATCAAAAGCTACTGTTCACAGACGTGTCCGGGAAATGGGCTACAATAGCCGTATTCCCATGGTCAAGCCACTTCTGAACTCAAGACAACGGAAGAAGCGTCTGACTTGGGCTATGGAAAAGAAGCACTGGACAGTTGCAGAGTGGTCCAAAGTCCTCTTTTCAGACGAAAGCAAGTTTTGTATTTCATTTGGAAGTCAAGGCGCCAGAGTCTGGAGAAAGGCTGGAGAGGAGCAAAATCCAAGTTGCTTGAAATCCAGTGTGAAGTTCCCACAGTCAGCGATGGTTTGGGGAGCCATGTCAGCTGCTGGTGTTGGTCCACTGTGTTTCATCAAGCCCAGAGTAAATGCAGCTGTGTACCAAGAGATTTTAGAGCACTACATGCTTCCGTCTGCTGAAAAGCTCTATGGAGATGAGGAATTCATTTTCCAGCATGATCTGGCACCTGCCCACAGTGCCAAAACCACCAGTAACTGGTGTACTGACCATGGCATTACTGTCCTCGATTGGCCTGCCAATTCCCCTGACCTGAACCCCATAGAGAATATGTGGGGTATTGTGAAGAAGAAGCTGAAAGACACCAGACCCAACAATGCTAATGAGCTAAAGGCCGCTATTGAAGCATCCTGGGCATCCATAACACCTCAGCAATGCCACAGGCTGATTGCCTCCATGCCACGCCGCATTGATGCAGTAATCCGTGCAAAAGGATTCCCAACCAAGTACTGAGTGCATTAATGGACATTTTCAAATGTTTGATTTTGTTTTGCTGTTATAAATCTTTTTTTTTACTTGGTCTGAGGAACTATTCTAATTTTTTGAGATAGGATTTTTGAGTTTTCTTAAGCTGTAAGCCATAATCAGCAATATTAAAATAATAAAAGGCTTGCAATATTTCAGTTGATTTGTAATGAATCCAGAATGCATGACATTTGAGTTTTTTTAATTGCATTACAGAAAATAAAGAACTTTATCACAATATTCTAATTTTCTGAGACAGTCCTGTATATTGTCCCTGAGCCAGGACTTGTGTCAGAGGTTTTACTCTTGGTCGACTCATAATTTCTGAACCACAAACAAATTCTCTGTCTGTGTTGCTGTTTGCTCTTCATTCACCCTCTCCAACATTTCCACTTCACTTGCTGGGCATGGCTTCATATTCTAGGCTGGGTGGGAACACCCTTCTCTCTCTCTTTCCCAGCTATAGGAGACAATTGAATTGTTTGATCAAGCTGAAATGCCCGAGGCAATTTAAAGCAGTGGTTCTCCTTTACACCGTGCCACAGTTTTAGGAGTTGAGTGTTCTGTCACAACTCTTGTCACACACACTGATCAAATCGTAGCGGAATAAAAAAACAAAAAATGAACCGCCACAGATGGATGAAATGTGTTTTTGAAGCTTGTTTTTGCCAGATATCACTGATGGTTTACACTCTAGTACACTAAAGCAGAATCCACTCTGCTAGTTATTCTAACAGTAATGGATTCCACCTCACTCGAAACAGGCACGATCAAGGCTTGCTCTGATGTGTTTCTCCAACACAGAGTCAGTGCACAATTCAAAATGTAATTTATTTTACCTAAAGCTGCTGTTGTCACACACACATTGTAAGCTTTGTCTTACACGCATGTAATCCTGTAACTGAACACACCAGCGCTACTCCATGCAGCATGTATGCACGTTGCCACTCATCATCTGACTGTGACATCACTACTGCTCCTTTTTTTTAAAACAACTATACTTTGGCTACTTAAAGGCCTGCCTGTTCACATTGTGGATGAGATCATAAGGAGCTACACTACTTAATGACAACACCGGGTAGCAATGTGTATTGTTTGTAACACAGGAAATGGCACAAACTAAGGTTATCAACACAAGCATCACCAATACAGCATGTAGAGTGCAACCTGTAAACATTTATTACTGCATTTATTCGGACATTTAATGTATTTATTTATTTTTAGATTATTATTTCTCCTAAATTGATTTTCTGTTTGCAGTCATTTACATTGTTATGGTTCGAGGGGAATTTTACAGCTTTAGGGATTTTTTCAGAATTAGTGCCTTATATTGTGAATTGTGATCAAATGATCATAGTAGAATGTTTTACCATATCGCCCAGCAAGTCCACACACATTATGTACGGTCACTTTATCCCCTTTGGCTTCTCTCGTCCTGGCCCTAACGTGTGTGCTGTATTCATACAGGGGTGAATAATAACCCACATGTGTTGAGGACATACCAACTGAGGGGAGCCTCTCTACCTTTACGTCTAAGCTAAGTGAACTCATAGACCATCAAACTGAAGCCTTTTAATGTTCAGGAGAATTTGACGAGGCTGCAGATATATTTTAGTTCAGACTGAACGCTGACGTCATATTTATTTTTTATGTGCTACTTTCTAAAGTGGGAAATTAGCTGGTTGATGTCGTAACTTAATCCGTTGAAATAATATTTCTGCTGAAGTTCTTTTTATGTGAAAGAACTGCGCTAGTGAACATAAGGAGGGGGAGATTAAAAGGAGCAACAAAGGATATCACTGGTCGTAAAGTCACCTCATGTTGTTGCTCTAATTAGCACCATGTGCAGCTGTGAGCATGTGGATGGTGTGACACCTTTGAATAAAGCTACGCTCCAAACACAAACAGAAAGTCTGTTTCTCCCGATAACCCCGCTGTCTCTTCCTGCCTTCAGTTGTGTTCATGTGTGACATCCTATTTTCTCTTTCAGTCACTTTCAGTTGTACAGTGAAGCTGTCTTTTATATACAGTACCTCCATCAAAGAACATTTCACTGAGGCTTTTTTTTACAGCTCGTGGAAACTTCCATTATGTGGCCCTCATAAAGGCAGGCCTTCATTTCAAGTGCAATTAAGTGTAATTTTACCTCTTTATGTAAATATTTACAATATTGATGCCACAGAATCCTCTTTGCTATTTATCATGATCACAGAGGGGAAGAGGTTTAAAAAAAAGGGAAGCTGCCAAAAGCAGAGGGCAGAGATTTGTCTTGATAAAAAAAGTAAAGAGATTAAATAATATAAACAACAAGAAGGTTTTGATAAATTGGGCCCACACACACACACCTTTACTAGAGTTCTTAACAAACTTTTGTCTCTCACTTTCTGTCAAATCATTAGATAGTTCTGTCTGTTTATAATAATCCCGTTGAGTTTACAGGCTTAATGGAACCTTGTTTGTCTGTGAATACAACATCAGCACTGCTTCACACGCCTGACAGGCTGTTTAACCCAAGTTTCACATGGGTGTGTGTGTGTGTGTGCGTGTGTGTGTGCGTGTGTGTGTGGTAAGACTGGGACTTCTTCTGCTCTTCTTCAACTGTCAGCATTGTGTCACTTCCTGGGTCTGAGAGGAAGTGGTGTGTTTCTGGTGAATGTGATACACGACACAGAAAAAAGATGTGGTTTATGATGATCAGAGTGGAGTAGCCTCTGAATGTACTTTTCCATTGAACAGAGACAGCATTGACTGTGAGTGCAGGTAAAAGCTTTGATGCATTATAAAGGATAAGAAAAGCATTCCTTAGTTTAACTTTCTATACACAGAAGATAGCGCTGCTAATGGAAGAGAACATCTAGGCTGGCTGATGTCTTGTTTATTTGTGTGTGTGTGTGTGTGTGTGTGTGTGCGTGTGTGTCTACACAGTTCTCTTTATAGGCTCTTAAAATTTAAGAGAGGGATCAGTAGAAAGTCTGTAGATGGATTTTATAGTAAAGTTTCTAGACTTTGTACAGATCTACAAATCAAGTGGCATGTCCAGAAACACATTTCTTTGATACGGAGCAAGACACAAGGACGTCATCCTCCCCTCAACACGCGTACATATTCACACCTATGTCAACATTGAGACGTTGTGTCCATAATTAGGTTATGTTAATGATTCTGTGAGGCTGTCCTTAGGCACAGCTAAATGCTAACATTATGCTAAGATCACAATGTTCTTAGATGTGATGTTAAGCTGGTATAATGTGTACCACGGTAACCTTTTTACTTGTGCTAACATTGGCAGTAGCACTAAACATAAAGCACAGCTGATTACAACATGTGTAGCATGCTGCTAAACAATGTCTGTCCATGAACATTTTGAGACATGCTCTAGTGAAACCCAGTAGCCATGCAGTTAACCGTGTTTTATTTTAGTGCCAGGAAACTTAGATAGCCAATAATAATCTAGCATGATCACCAGTTTTAAAGGAGCAGTGGTTTTAATGCATTTCAAACACTCATAACTTCACATTACTGACCACATGCAATGATAACGTATGATACCGCATGCGTTATTATACTTTCAGTCCTTACTACAGTTGATTGTTGAGGTGTGTGAAGGTGAGTGTAGGTAGTCATAATGTATCATACGCCCCCCTCGTCAACCCCATCCATAAGACACTTCTAATTCATTATAAATCACTTCTGTAATGTTTTAGGACCGTTGATATAGTGCACCAGGAAGCATTATGAATGAATTATAATTCACTATGAATGCCTTCATAATGTGCTATAAAGTGGTCTTCATGGAAAGTGTTTCCCAGTTTTATATCTGTAAGCTAATGCTTCTTAAGTTACCGTTACCCAACCTTTGTTTTAGTGCACATACACGTATCAGGTTTAATAAACACTACACAGTCTTTTCTGACCTGTTATAACAGTTTACAGCATATTCAGAATTTAGGACTTGACAGACAAATTAGTATATTGTATATATTTGTCTGTATCTGTATATATTTTGCCCTTCCCCCATCTTCCCCTTGAGATAACACTTTGGATGAATCACTTAAATGTTTCCTCACCATCGTGCAGTGTTTATACTTGAAAACCAGACAATAAACCATTAATATGAGGAGAGCCTCCACAAGTGTCTTTTGACCTACTTTCCAGCTTCCAGAGAAAGCGTCCTGAGTTTGTGGAAGGCTTAGCTGCTTAAGATGTGCACTGCAGCGCTGTTGCCTGAGAGCTTATACACCTCATCCATTATACTCAGTTCTACCTGGAACTCAGGACTGTCTGATTTCTATCTATGACGAGGTTTTATGTTTCAAAACTCTGGGATGCCACCCTCTTCCCTTCTGCTTAACATTACCCTGTAACTGTGACTCTGAGTGCTGTGCCAAACATGTTCATATATGTATATACTTTATCACATTCTTAAAATATCATGTATACATGAGATGTAACCATGTGCGTGCCCTGTGAACATACGTTTCCTAAGATGTGGGTTTCATGTGTATCCAGTAAAGCTTTCAACATGGTCCAGCAAGACTTAGGCGTCTATCTCTGCGTGATCAGATGATGTGGCACAGATTTACCCGGAGGAAGTTGAGGATTTTGATGATTCATGTGAGCGCAGGCAGAAAGGCTGCATCACGACAGCCTCAGTCTCTCAGTGTACCTCAGATCCTCTCGTACTAACATGTTTAACTGTTAATTTGCTGAGTCACCAGTACAGCAGCTTTTCTGCTTCCTCAAAACGGCAGGAAGCAGATATGATTTACAGTTTGTAAATCATATCTGCTGTTTGGTGTTTGGTCCCAAGCTGACACTGAGTTGTATTACCTTTTGGGTGCCATTTCAAAAGAACAGTGAACATTCAGTCTGATTAGCTTAATGTGAACTCAGCAGACAGAAGAGAAACACTGGATGAGAATAAGTTTCGGTCTCCTTCTGGGCTCCATAGCATAGCCCTTCAACTTGCTTTTTGTTTTGCTAACTGATATGCTTTCCATATGATAGTATGGCATTTTCCCCACTCATTCCATTGGTTTTCGTTCAAGTAGATCCCCTCCTGCTAACATCCATAAAGCACATTCCCCACGTCTGTCCACCTCTATCTCATCCCAGCTTTCTATAACCCTATGGATTGTTGAGCCACGTGTAAAACAAATTACTTTTCTGTACCACTAGCTACAGACCCAAGCACTGACTGGCATCAGGCCTGGGTGGGAGCAGGAGAGGAGGGGGATGGGAGTGGGAGTGGGGGATGGAAGGAGAAGACAGATGTGTTTATAAAGGCTGGAGCAGGGAGGAGAGTTGATAACAAGGTCTCCGACCAAAAAATGTGACTTCCTCACACTAGCAAAGCCCCCAGCAGCTCCATCATTAAAAATGCATGTTATGCAGCCAGGTGTTGTTCTAACCCAGAGCTGATCAGTGATGCGTAGTTATCATTGTTTTGTTGTGTAATGTTAAACAAATTGCTAGTGTGCGTTCTCCAAATCTGTTTTGTTTTGTACTCCAGTTAATTTGCTGTGCTGGTAGATTTCCTAAAGGGTAACACACAATTGCAGCTAGAGCACAGAGAGACGTAAAGGGGAGAGATGTTACTTGTAAGAGTTACAAAGAGACTTTGGAAGGAACACACTGTTCCTATGGAATCTATAAATGACATGAGGGAAGATCACGTCATGACAAAGGGAGAGCCAGAGGAGGGTTGGAAAGTTGGCTCTGACTGACCTTCCCCATAACTTATCTTTAAAGTGTAATTTAAACCTCTGTGCAAATGCATGACGCATTGTAAAAAAAGTGTCTCATTAGTGACCTACGCATGTGAAAAACTAAAAGTAATTTGGTCAGACTTAAATCAGTGAAAATTCATCAGACATATAACAGAAGGACTCTGGTGCTATCCATTTCACATTGCATACATTCTGGGGAAAAGTGAGAAATGAACGGGACCAATGGAAAGATCAAAGAAGCTCAGTTCTTCTAATAAATGGTGATTTATTTTCTTTTTCCATCTTACTAACTGTAGAACCTGATGTGAAAACAGACAGCAGACCAGGGAAAAGCAGGAGAAGTCCACTGCAGACCCTCTACAATGGAGACCAGGTGAGAACACTGTCACACACACAAGACATCTGTTTGCTAAACTCTTAGAGACTATGTCAGCTTTGTAACGATTGAACGACTACTGAAAACCTGTTTCCCCATCCCTGTATGGTGCTTTTAGCAATGCTAGTTCTGTGGATGGTAATGTCAACTCTTCAATCGCCTATAACGATGTATCAGATGACAAAGGGAAAACAATGTGAAAGTGATGAACCTACGGAGAATTATTACCCCAATCTGCAGCTCCCCGGCAGCTTCAGTATACATAATAGTTCAATGTTTATTTTGACCTATGTCTGGTGCATAACTTTAGTTCTGTTGTCCTTGTTTTTAGCTGTATGGTTATTTCTATCGTCCTGTAAATTGCTCTTGGAACTGTGTGTGAGTACATTGAGAGCCACTTAAAATCAGAGTCAAATTCCTGCTCTGTGTCCATACGTGACCAATAAAGCCGATTCTGATTAACAGTGAGTTTCAGCGCATTGTGTAGCTGTCTGGCCTGCGACAATACAGTTTTGATTATTTCCCATGTTTTCAGCGTTATTCAGTTGTTTTTCACATTTTAAAAACCCACTACACACAACCTGCTCAGCACCAAACTGGCCGACTGACAAAGTGATCAGCTAGTTGGTGAACACAGTGGAGCATTTAGCAGCTATAGTGCCAAAAACACAGCTAGAAAATAGGAGTGAATGTAGGACTTACATTTTCACTTACATCACACTCTTGTAAAATTACACTAGTCGTAAGAGTTTCTTTGGAAACACAATTGGCCGGCGACAGTTTTTAAAAGGTTTTTCCCTTTCTGCTTCTTCCTCCCATTCGTTACCTTGATCACATCCACAAGCAGCTGGAGCTGCTGGCAGCTCAGAGGTCCCTCCAAGGTCGCAGGGAGCTGTTGGAGCAGGCGTGTCTGAGCCACACGAGGAAGCGCCAAGTGCTTTCGCCTGAGGATCTCAAACACCTCATTGTGGATGATAAACACAGCCTTATTTACTGCTACGTGCCCAAGGTTGGTTACACTGAGGTTTTTAAGCATTAAGGGGGAGAGTTGAACGGGAGATGCGGAGGGAAAGATGTGTGGCAAAGAGATGAGATGAAAGAGACGCCTGCATGCCGGTGTTATAAACACTTAGAAATCATATTTAAAAAACGCTCCTTATCATTTGAGAAGTTGCCTGAGAATCATCACGTTTTTAAGTCATTTTCTGTCTCAGAGTAATCCAGTTATCGTTGTCCTATAAACACTAATAGCTTCTTTGGCATAATTCTAATGGTTCCAAATTGCGCAGTTGGCTTCTGTTTTGTCTTGGGGGGGCCCAACAGTGTCAGACTTTGAAAACCCCTGTTCTAGAATAAATAAAATATATAAGTAGTTATTAAAACCTTATTCAGTTGATTCAGTTTGTTGCAATGTATTAAAACACTAATATGTACAGATGTATACTGGCTTGAAAGAGAATCTCCCTCTCTGTTATCACTTCCAGGTAGCCTGCACCAATTGGAAGCGTGTCCTTATGGTCCTCACCAGTGACGGCCGCTACACCGACCCCCTTGCCATCCCTGCAAATGAGGCCCATGTGGCAGGTAACCTCCGCACGCTGTCCGAGTTTTCAGTGCCTGAGATTAACCAGCGCCTTCGCAGTTACCTCAAGTTCATCTTCGTGCGGGAGCCCTTCGAGCGCCTGGTGTCCGCCTACCGTAACAAGTTCACCCGGAGCTACAACACCGCTTTCCACAAACGCTACGGAACCAAGATCATCCGCCGGCACCGGCCTGAGCCTGAGCGCGAAGCACTGGAGAAAGGGAATGACGTTTCTTTCCACGAGTTTGTCCAGTACCTTGTGGACCCTCGGACCCAACGGGAGGAACCTTTTAACGAGCACTGGGAGCGGGTGCACTCCCTCTGCCACCCCTGCATGATTCACTATGATGTAGTGGGGAAGTACGAGACTCTGGAGCCAGATGCTCAGGCTGTGCTCAGTTTGGCGGGAGTAGAAGGGACTCTTCAGTTTCCAACGTCTGGTAAAAGCACCAGGACTGATGGCAATATGGCAGCACGCTACTTTAAGCACATCAGTCCTTTCTACCAGAAGAAACTGTTCAACCTGTATCGAATGGACTTCCTGCTCTTCAACTACTCCACACCGGAGTACCTCAGTTCTCGATGAGGGGCGGAGGAAAGAGGATTGACATCAGTGCCGTGCATTAGTGATGATCATTTTGCACTTTTTGGTTGCCATCCCTGCCCAGAGTGGTCCATCACAAGCACTGACTTGTCGCTGTGACCCTCCAACAGAAACCGTTGTGGAGACTTGATGTTTTGGTTTCAGTAAATTGGAACTTTTGTAAATGGAACCAAATTTCTTCCTGAGAAGAAAAGACAGTTTACGCTGTAATCTACCACCACGCATCTGTCACTTTTTGCCAGTTTGCTTTGTAGTGTGAAAATGGTTTGTTGTTATGACGTTTAGCAGAACAGAACGGGTCATTCCCAAAATGTGTTTGTAAAGACATAATGTGTCACCTGCAGTCCTCAAACAGTGTCCCACTACAGTAAAAGTTGTCCCTCGGCTTGTTCTTTCGAGAACTAATGAGCCATAAATTAAAGTCACACTTCTGAGGAGCAGGTTCTCCTCTTGCACGGATGAATGTGCTGACTGTGAAACTGAACACAGCAGATTCATTCAAAGCACCTATCTCTGGATGGCTTTTATTTATACTACG
This sequence comes from Cottoperca gobio, assembly GCF_900634415.1. Classification (NCBI taxonomy): domain Eukaryota; kingdom Metazoa; phylum Chordata; class Actinopteri; order Perciformes; family Bovichtidae; genus Cottoperca; species Cottoperca gobio. The sequence goes on from NC_041361.1 coordinate 19,427,312, forward strand.
TCAGTGCATAAAGTATTTATTGTTACGGAAACAGTGTGTGTTAGTGAGGATTAGGGCTAATTATTTTATAAAAAAATATTTTATATGAAAGAAGAGTTTCTCTTTTTCAGAGAGATTTCTTTCTGCATGGAAAGTTACTTGCTGTGTTTGCTTTTGCACAAAAACTCATGCCAAATCAAAATCTTCTAGACACTTCAAAAATCCTCAAACCCTTTTTTTTTTACTTTCCCGTTTAAGCCCTATTTTAAAATCCATTGCCTGGGCTTGTTTTATTTAGCTTATCACAGAGCTCGTTGACTCAATCTTAACATGTTTTACAGTCATTTCCAGTGAAAATCGCTGTCTCTCCTTAATTCCAGTAAAAAGTTTGTTACCATCCATCCTCTATCACTGTCTGTATTTAGCTCTGGGCAGGTAGGCTGAACAAACAACCACATAGCTGTGGTCGGGGCTGGGTCTGGCGCAGCTCTACCCCTGCTCAGAGCTCCCCTTGTTAGTGGGAATGCAGGCACATGGAGGCGTTAATCCACCTACAGGCATCTCCACTGCAGGGCCTTGTTCAGCAAATGGGACAGAATTTACATTAAGAATAATAAAGAGTTTGATGTAGGAAAATGTTTGTTAATGACCTGTACTGCGAAAATATCAGTTTTAACCAATTTCTTCACATAGTCTTTAGTGTTTAAATAGGAACTCCACACATTACACATCAAAGCTTTGCCCTAATTAACCTCTAGTACTACAGCATGGCTAGGTTTCAACAAGGAAGAAGAAGACATGGAATAAAAAAAGACGATATCTATAAACTTTCTTTTTGAAACTGTCCATCGTGAGTGCGACAACGTTATAGGGTCATAACATCAGTGGAGTACTCTTTCAAGGCCATTATACCGTATAATGAATAAAACCATCCAACATATTTACATAATTGCAATTTAAACAGTCTAGGTTTAGTCTATGACGTATTATTATTATTATTATTATTATTATTATTATTATTATTATTATTTATTGTAAATTCCTGAACAATTTCTCTGAGATTTCATGAAAGATTATGTAACTTGGCACTTATTGTAAGTAAGACAGAAACTGGGGTTCTAGTAAACTATTTCCAATTAAATAAAACATTTGCAAATTGTCTACAGGTGAGCCTACAGTTCAACTTATACAAAGAAAAAAGTTATCAAGGAAATGTAACAGTTGACTAAACTCTGACTAAAACTAGAATGGGACTCTGAGAGCGCAGACGTCCGCCAAGGTTAATGCTGCATTCACTTGCTCCTTGGGTGGTCCCATTCCAACGTTGGGAAGTTTGTTCCTGAGCTTCAAGTTGTAATGTGATAACAACACAGACGCTAGATTTGTTGCATGATATCGTTCAATATCATATATATAATATAAAAGACCATTTCCCCAGTTCTGCTTGACAATACAAGACGGCATTGAAATAACCAGAACCTGTTTAATTTCATCTCTTTATCTTCCAGATTTCTTTTTTAAAAGTTGTCATCTTGCTGAAGCATACTGTCAGACAGACCCAGGCAGTCTGGAAACATTGCTGCCTGTAGTAACGCTTTGAAAAGTGCAATAACTGTGTGAGAGAATCTGTAATGTGTTCAAATCTGTGCCTTTATGAGTGACTTCCTCTCTCATTGAAGCCTTACATTTGTGCCATCATGCTTATGCCACATCTTGTTTTTATTTTTGCTATGAATGCAGTCGTGGATTACGTGCGTGCGTGCGTGTGGTATTTTTTGTCAAACTCCGATATTCTCCCAAAGGGAGTTTTTCTTCCTGTAAGTTATGGACCGGGGTCAAGTGAGCTGTCGTCTGTGAAAATCCGGTCAAGCCTGCCGCCGTTTGGATTTCGAAGTGCGTATATTCCTGTTACGGTAGAGGTGTTTGTAGCGGCAAAAAAGACCAGTAATATTTTCTTAAATTTGATATACCAAGTACAAACGACACAATACGATTTGAAGTTGTTTTACTCTAAAGGTTTTAAAAAATCAAATATTTTAAGGGAGTCAACTGCCCTCATCCAGCCCAGGCAGCATCCCCCCCCCCCCCCAAAAAAAAAGCAGTAAACCTAGGGGAAACACTGGAACCTGACTGGAGAATTAGCGCCACCAGCTGTTTATCTTAGTGAATCAACACCTAATACTTCCACGGCTAGACATTTGCTTTAATTAACATTTTTCTTTGCCCATTTTCCAGATTTGTGGTTAACATTTGCACTGAATTTGGATGGAAACCTGGCTGGTGTCATTATTGATGCTTCCACATGATGGCACTAAAGTGGTGGATTTAGGCAATGCTGCCAAAAATAACACATATTTCATTACACTGTTGGGTTTTATTAAAATATAACTGTTCATAGCCACAAAATCACATTAACACTCACCAAACATTTGTCTCATTTTTGATTCCACACTTCCACACCATCTCTGCGCACACATAAGACATGACATACTGCAGGTGTGGAAGCTCAGGTGACAGTGAACACAGCATTATTAGAAAAGAAAGGCATTTCAAAAGCCCCTAAAGTCTTAATGTGGCAGTGTCAACTACGACGTACGGTACAAAGTTTTGCCAACAGAAAGCAAAAAAGACTGTTGCAACATTTAAATAAAGCCATTATTTCTTATTTTTACATTGACATGGTTGATTTGACATAAGACACATTTGACATTAACTTTGTTTTCAAGGCAACCTTAGACTACGATTAAAAGAATGGTGCAAGTTTACATTCAGGTATTTTGCCATCACTTGTTTACATGATTATTAATAGGGCTGGATGATAAAACTATTTTATTAAAAAAGGGAATAGTTCAACATTTTTGGGAAATATTCTTATTTAAAAGTCTTGGCAATAAAGTGAATAAACATATTTCCCAAACCAGTTAACTATTACTTTAACTTACCATTATTATTACCTGCCTAAATTTAGTTATTATCAAAAGAATTCTAATAAATTATCCCGAATTCCATATTTTAACAGAAACCAACCACATTTATTCAGGCGTTAAACCAACGAATCTGTTTAGAGTCTTTACTCGTCAGACTGTAGTTAACAAGGACAAACATCAGAAGTGAGACAACACAATAAATAATAAAAACAGTGACAATTTACAATAATGATAAAGATGCTCTGCTATCGTCCAGCCCTACGGATTAAGACACATGTACAGTATGTGCTGGTACAACACAACCTTAGCTGTGGTCTAATTCTCACAGTATCACAGTTAACACATGAAATTAACTGTGATTCAAATATTAATATTTCATGACCTAGTGTAGAAATGACTGTGTGTGACTGTGCAACAGTAAAAGCTTTGAGCGAAGCACTTTTAACACTGAAACACCTCACGTAAAAGATCAATTGTTGACACGACAGGCTCTTTTCAGAAATGCCTCAGATTTCAGTGTTTATGAAGTATAATTAGTAACGGCAAACTTCAAAAATCTTACATGTGACTTCATGAGTGCATTTACACACGTTTGTATTTCTGTGTTATTTTGAGAAATTGTGTTTTTGGGAGTAAATTCATATAAGAAACGATAGCCAGTGTACCTAAGACTATAATCTCTAAATACTGTAGTTTTAGCACGTTTTTTTTATCCAAAACAAAAAGAAACGACAAAGAAAACTGGATTTAAAAGGTGAGATAATTTGAATGACGCCACAACTAGCTTTGCTTTCTGTCCAAACGCCCCTTTGAGAGAAACCTGTGCATGTAATGATGAGGTTTTATGGTTCAGACAACGTCAGTACTAACAGTAAGGCTTTGTGGACCTTCCATTAAAGGGTCAGAATCAAGTAGTGAGGGAATACTTAGGATCCTCTGCAGATACACAGTAAACAAAGAATCAACAACTTCTGCATCAGTTCACTGCTGTTTGTTTTTTTTACAGCACAAAATTAAAAAATAAATGAAATATTGCAAAACTAATGTTAATATTGAGATTGCTATAGAAATACTGAGATGCATAGACGTTTGCAGGGCTTCACGGTGCTTTGGAACACGATTGTTTGGGCCTTCTCAAACAATCTCATTTCTTATATTTATTACTGTATAATGCAGTATTAACTACATATTTGTTTAAGATGTTGGTATAATCTGTATGTGACTTGCTGGCATCTATTTTACGATGTAAAAAAATATTGTGCCTTTTGAACTGTGACTTTCAGTGAAAACAACTTTTTAACAGCTGACCTAGAAATGCAAGCCAAAACACAGCATCAGCACTTTGGCTGTGTAGTCCCTGCACTCCTGTTCGGTCATCTGTTTACTACACTTACTCTGTTCTATAAGCTAAGGACTGCTAGTAATTATCAAGTTCATTTTCTTAAACAAGTTAAAATAGATAACAACGTTTAGAGGATAGATAGTAGAGGTAAAATAATCAGCGTAAGATGAGACTGGTATTGATCTTTTGAGCAAGAGAGTGAATAAGTGTAAGTCCCAAAATGTTGACAATTAATTTAAGCTTTTAGTGGATTTTTATTTTATTCCACTAGTGAGTAGACGCAACATTTCCTTCTAACTGTGAATCCCAGCTGTCAAGAACTTGCTGGCGGACACCTGCAGTCAAACAGTCTGTTTGTCACTTCTCTTTTGCTCAACGGTTCTCCAACAAACATAGCTACAAAATATGTCTCTCCTAAATGTTTCTTTTACACACATCGGTTTCCACTTATGGGAAGTGTTTAAGGTGGATCTGCTTTACACTGTTCTGCAATATGAGGTGATTCCTCATGACTGACAAACTGTTTCCACTGTGCAGCCATGCCACTCGCCTTCCGACATGAAACTACCCCATTCTGTTTGTTTCGCTACCTCAAAACTGTTTTTTTTTATATGTATAATAATGGAGATGCATATTTTCTCGTATGATGACGAAACTTCCCCCTGCGTGTTGAAGTTACGTGACCCGATTGCATTAAAACTAAAATCTGTCCCATTTGGACATACATCAATGAAAATTCCAGTTAGTGTAATACATCAGTCAACCTCCACACCCTTTAGCATTAATGCATAGTGCAGCCCACTGCTTTAAGTCTGTCTGATCTCTCCACATTCAGACAAATGTCCACAAACGGACCAGCTGTTCAGGGCTGTGATGTCGCTTCAAACTCCTCCGACGGAGCCGATGAGATGAGCTGAGAGACGAGGCGAGCGCAGAGCCACCAACTCACATTTAGTTATGCAAGAAAACTAAAAGACAGACAGAAAGGAATGATGACAAAATAAAAGTACACTTACTGAAAAAAGTCCTTTCCCTTTAAATAAAATAATCAGATTGGCGTGTTCCTTCACCTGCATGGGTCTGAATGGACGTCGTCTCTCCATCACTGTAAAGGTTTGAATTTGTGGCAAAGGCAGATTCCTCGGTATGAACTGGCCCCCTCAGAAAATGCTTTATTGTCCAATCAAAAGCATATCTGTGTAAATGTGACAACATTGGTGCAACAAGACAGTGGCTGGGTAAAGGTAAAACATTCAGAGACCCAGGCTCCGAACCAGTGAGACGCTGTGGAAGCAGAGCGCCAGAAAGCCGGTGCCCAGCAGGTCCCCCAGGGCCGTCAGGTATGGGATGGAGAAGTTGTCAGGGTCCAGACTCCGTCTCCACATCACACGGATGATGAGGTCAGCAAAGTAAAGCAGGATGGCCACCTAGAGGGAGAGGTAAACAGAGCTGAAAAGGCTGCGATAAGAGGAAAGAAAGAAGGTGGATATAATGATGATATAATGAAAAATGGGATTAAACGAAAACTTCATTTATAAACAAAATGATCATTTATATGTTAATTACTCGCCATGTGTTACTTTAAATTCTTGAAGAAAACAGTGTTTTTCTCACATGCCTCCACAGGGAACGAAGAATCAAAATAACGGAGAAAAGTCTTGAAGAATTTAAGTAAATGGGGGGGGGTGGGGGCACGAGAGCATGAAAGCAAAACTATTTGAAAACATCCATTTACAAACTCTCACACAACTTCTGCAGTATAACCCAGGTGTCATTTATCCAGTCGTCTGCTCACTTCTCCCCCAACACATGCATTCTGGCTAAAACCTTAATGTATCAAGGCTGCCCCCATTTACTTCAATTCATCAAGAACTTTCTTCGTTAAAAAAGGTTTTCTTTAACAATTCAAGGTAACACAGGTGGAGTAATTGATATGCAAAAGGACATTTTGAAGTTGAAGAATTCCTCTAAAGCTGCATTTTGTATAATTAATATCGGTACTATCCATCGTGTTTAATAACATCCAGTTTAAAAGCCGTTCAGAAGAACAGAATCGGAACATGATGGGGCAAACAGGGCTGCTTCAGTTCATAGTTAGGACTGTGGTGGTGCGTCCACTGGACCAGTGCAGCCAGGCGAGGGATCTCAATAGCAGCTTCCTATGCATTTCCCAAGCAATGAAATCGTTCAAGTTCATCTTTTCTGGACTCGGGCAGAAAGGATATCTGAGATTTATTTGAAACAGCAAGAAATTTTGGAGATTGCTAGACAGACATTGACTTGGTACCAAAGGACACAATCTAATCCTGGAACAAACCGTTATCTCACTAAGCTGCTGAAGCACCAACAGCTGGCACGGCTCATTTCACAGTTAGGTATAAGGTGGCAGCAGCTCTTCTTAAACAGACTGTACAAAGTCTTACTTTCTGCTTTCCACAGCTGGTATCACGTGAAACTTCAGGGTCAGCTGAGGGCCACCGAGTTCATGAGAAACCTTTCAGTAATAACTACCATCGACATGAATTAAGGATGTTAACCATTGATCGGTTAACCCCCTAGAATGTTTTTGACAGTCGATTGGTTCATTTACGGTCTAGAGATGCATTTAAAATGGGCTCCGAATCCGAAAATCTTGGGCCATTCGTGATACAATTGGGCTGTTAAGAGTTCACACAGGAAGCTCCGATGGGCTCCTCGGCGCCGGGCCCAGTGCGTGTCATCTGATTGGCTCTTCTAATCGGCCTTTATAGTGACCACAAATTAAACTATTTAGAAAGAATATCGTCCGAAAACAATCGGTGGCCGGTCAGTCGGAGCGCCCTTAACAAAATGCGCCAATGAACATAAAATAAAATAAAACAAAACACAAAACATAAAAATGTCAGCACCTCTAAATAGAGAGCGCTTTGAAATGCGGAAGCCAAAGCTCATTGAGTCAATGGCGCACCGGACTAAAATGTGTCTATGAATCTATAGTTTACCTGCAGCAGAGCAGCACACAGGTAGCAGATGGTGAAGGCTACACTGATGGGCGCCTCCTCTCCCTGCAGCAGAGAGATGGCGTAGAGGAAGACCAGGTGACCAGGGACAACCAGCATCAGAAGCACCCGCGCTGACCTCGAGTTCACCCCTGGGAGACACAGAGGAGTGAATACTTCGCAGGCAGAGCACTTTATTTTACTTGTATTGATCACTTTTCTGCATGCTTTTAACACCTTCTATCTAGGGATTCAAATGTGTTCTACAGTCGCTGCTATTGTAAGGCACCCTGGGTAAGCATTTAGGTTGAAAACGTATGTAGATGCAAAAGGTATGCATTCAGTGTGTCAGTGTTACCTGAGGAGAAGAAGGTGATGCAGGGATTGGGCCAGTGTTGCCTCATCTTGTAGGGCAGCACCCCTGGGATGCTCCAGAAGTGCAGGTAGGTTGAGATCCTACTGGCCTGGATGGCCACCAAGTTACCACCCACTCCTACACAGGGGGAGGAAAAGACAGACAGCATGCTGAGTGCCTGAGTGAGTGAAGGAGCAATGATTTCAATCTACTGGTTGCAACTTCATTTCCTGTCAGACAAAGACTTGGGGGCAAATGGATTGGAATGCGGCCACTGATAGCGCCATGAATTGAGCCTCTCTTGCAACAGTGCAATTTGCCTTTTTTTTTTGCAAGTGTCCATGTGGCAAAGTATAAATGTTGCCTCTGCAACAACTTAACAATAAGCAGAACAATGGCAGAGAGAAACAATTAAATAAAAAAAGTTTAGAGCGTGAAGGTGCAGAGGCATTCCTCAAAACTTCAGGCAAGGACTGTAAACGTGACAGACAGAAAGCATAATTTGGATTTAATATGCCATGATCACTGGAAAGTCTGGGCATGACCCCTCCCCCCTCTTTATTAATGCGCTTCATACTTTTTAAGTGTCTTCTTTGTGCAGGTTTAGCGGCCGCAAAAGCAGCCCAATCCTTTTGGAATTCGCCCCTTATTGTTTTCCCACACAGATTCATTTAAAGAGCCGATATTGATTTTGTATTCTCATAATCAACTGGAACGGACAAGTCTTTCCCACAAGGGACAGTGAACAGCTTTAAAATCTGTAGCACTTGATCTCTTTCAGCGTTGCCTGCAAACATAATTACGCCCGAGTCATGACACAAGCTTGGCTCAGCCGTGATCCGGCCGAGGTTAACAGAGAGCAGGGTGTATCTGAATGAGCCTCACAGACCAAAGCACGGCTAAAAAAACTGGCCAGTGGAGATGAACACAAACATAAAGAGGTTCAATTTGATCCTTTCGTTCTGGTTTGAGTTGAGCGTTTTGTTATTCTCTTCTTCAAAGCCGCATTTCTGCTGAATACAAAACAACTTCTCCTGATCCCATTTAAAAGTCCATTTGAACTTTTGGTGTTGACAAGGGTATCTGTGCCTAACTCAGTTACTGGCCAAGTGTTTACGCCACTGATAGTTGGGAGAAAGACTCGAGGGAACTTTTATCAACACATAATACCGGTTTATATGCAAGCCAGTGAGGGGAAATGGGAAATTCAAACCAGATTGGCGAATTTAGAATTGTGCAGAGTGGTGTAAAGAGAAAGAGAAGGAGAGGGCGGTGAGAAACAGAGGGAAGATGCACAGAGACAACATGAGAAACAGTGACAGGGAGAGTGGATGTATATTAAAGGCCCTGTCAGCTGTGCCAGGACACTGGGTGTGCACCATTAGTGGTTTATATCGACTTCTCTCCTCCTCAGTGGATCCCTGCATGCATCACCTCACAGCCAAACCTCATTCTGAAGGCAGCTTCTTTTCTGCCTCCGCTCGTCTATGTCTCAGCACATTTTTCAGCATTCTGAAGCAGCACATTAGGCTGGAAATCTGTTTTTCTATGTTTAGTAACTAAGTAACTAAAAACCTCCAGACTTAGTTTCATTCTCTGTCATTTCTTAAACAATGGGTCATTGATTTCAGACAGAGGTGAAATGGCAACTGGCAGCATTGATCAGCTGTAGCTAGCCAATAAAGACACTGTCTCCTGCTGATGACTCCTTTTAAAATAAGAACCCTATTAAAATGGACTTTAGTTATGCGCTTGTGGCTGTGGCTCAGGAGGTAGAGTGGTCATCCAATGGTTGGAGGGTTGGTGGTTCAATCCCCAGCCCCGGCAGTCAAAGTGTCCTTGAACCAAAACCAAATTGCTCGTGTGCACTACTGACGAGCTGATGTGCTCCTTGTATGGTAGCAACTGACATAACTCTATTTGGTTTAGCCAGTTGTTGCTTAGCTTAGACAAATAAGACTAGAGATTAGATTTATGCTTTAGGTCAATGTTCCCTCGCCTGCATTGGTGCACGTGGGACCGTGCCCTTATTGTTCATATTTTCAAATGTTTTCCTTTAAACAAGAGAAAAGGCTTTTAGGATCAGGACTAATCCAATAAAGAACAGGACACAGTTGCTACACAGTGGGAATTGTAAAATGAATTAAATGTTTTCTTATGTAACCTGTAACGACGCCAAATAATAGTATGAAGAAACAACGTATAACTGCTCTCAACGTCTCCTGTTGAGACCGTAAAAATGGAACTTGAAAGAGATGCATCAAAGCTGCTCCACACGATGGCTCTAATGCACATTGGACTGCAGTTGGTGCATCTGAAATAGCTGCTGCTTCTGAAGCTGCTGCTCCGGCGGTTTGAAGGCTGCATTTACTGGACATGTTGGCAGTTTTGCATGTTTTAGCCCATTAACTGTAAATCATATAGAGCCGTTTTCCAAAGCATCCCTTACGTTTTTTTGCGTTTGCTTGGATTCATACAGACAGCACACTAACATAAGAAGCTGTACTGTCAAACACTGCTGTATAAACATCTACAATAATGTTTTAATCTTAATGATGCAAGTTTTTCTCTGGACAACCAATTAGTGGCAAAAATTGCTAATGTATCTCTGAACTTGATACATCCCTATTGCCTCATGTATCTTTAAAGAGCTTACCGTTGATGACGGGGGTAAAGACAGCCATGCCCTTAAAGTTGGGATCACTCACTGTCTTGTCCAGTATAAGGCCTCCGAAACTGTGGAAATCACAGACACAGAGAATCAGAACCACATGCAGTCACTGCCAGAGTTTACCAGCCTGATGTCACAACAACAGTAACATGTCACATGTTTATTTATCTGATTTAATTCTCCTCACTGAACATCTCCCACAACCTGCTCAGATTAACCTGCATAGATCATTTACAGTAGACTGTATCTAATTACATACTGATTGATAAAGACTTGACTAGGTTTGTCTAAAATACATTAGTTCATTAAAACTTTATTTTAACCCTAAAATACATTGAGGTACAGACCTTATTTACAATATAGCCTCGTAAACATCTAACAGAAAAAGGCATCAATAAACACAAATAAAAAAAGTAGATGAAAATGGCAAAACAATACAAATAAATAGTAAAATAAGTAAAATAATAAAACCGTAATAATAAATAAATACTATATTTTATTATTATTAATAATAAATAGTAATAATAAATGTAATCAAATAAAGAGGAACAGCTGGAAGTCAAATAGGATGAAATTGAAAATTAAAATGGCCCCAAGGAAAGAAATGAGGAAAGCTGTATATTGTTCTGCATGTTACTCCAGGTTGTCTCACTTCTTCTTATCACTTCTATTTGAATGTGAAGTTCACTTATGCATGCATTACAAAATGTGCTAAATACAATGATGTATTAAAACATAATTAAGTTAGAAAAGTGTATACCTGCTAATGGACATGGCTACTAAAACAGGCTGCCACCCTGAGCGGAGAACCTCCCTGATCTGCGGGCTCTGTCGGGCCACCATCACCCACAGTGGGATCAGAGCCAGGAAGACCAGACACACCAGGGGGGACAGGTACCATATATCTGTGGGACAGGAAGAGACACCCTCTTACTGTATCTGCCTTGTACTGATGGAAACAAAAACTAGCTATACTTTCAGAGAAGTCATTAATATGCAAAAATCCCCAGAACTATGTTAGTTGACACTTAACGAAGATGTAAAAGGGGGTGATCATAAGCTTTATAAATGTAGTATTTGCAGCTGGCGTTTAGTCACACAGGTCATTGTATCTACCTTGTGTGTACTACAGTTTACACAAGATAAACATTTCCCTCACTCATGAAGAAACACTTTCACAAGCAATGAAATTAAAGCCAGTTGGAGGCTCACGCACATTTATACAACATGGCCCTGGAACAGATAAGGGGAAGGTCCCTTACATAAAGCAGCTTAACAAATGTAAACAGAGAGAGGAACTGTGAAGAGAGGAGACAGTTGCACACACACACACACACACACACACACACACACACATAGTCTGAGAAAATAAACCAAACTTCTGCTGCCATCTTGTGTTCTGTTTATCAGCATGACAAACTCAAAACCACTGCAGCTAAGTAGTGTACTGCTGTGGACATTCATTTTAACTCTCAGAACACACGTGTTCCTGATCTACTGCTGCCTCCATCGGTTTGTTTGTTTGTGGTATTGTGTGACTCTGGTAGATACAAACTAACCAAAGTCACTCAATAACCCTAACTAACTAGACCAGCAACACACGTGTTCTGCAACCTAAAATGACTGTTTATGTCAAAGGAGTCTGGTGGCTTTGACGAGAGAGTAGATAACGGCCTCAGTTGCCCGTCAGTAAGGGCGGTCTGATGGTAAGGTCAAGCGGTGAAAACGTGTCTAAAACGTGTTCTGCTGCTGTCCCGTCCACAGCAGTACATTGCTCAGCCTCCGAGCTGTTACTCCTGTCTGCATCTCCTGTAGGTAACACACTGACTATGGATTAGTACCTCATAAAACACGACTACAAACATTAGAACTATCCCCTTAATATAAATGATAAAATCACATTAGGGCTGCAACTAGCAATTATTTTCTCGATTAATAGTTGGTCTATAAAATGGTCTATAAAATCAGTGTTTCCCAAAGCCCAAAATGACCTCAAATGTTACGTCCAAAACTCAAAGATATTCAGTTTACTGTCATAGAGGTGTTACTGTTCAATGTTGTTACTGTACATATATGGTCATATCATTACTGTTTGCACATACAACCTGCATTTGCACTACGTTACATATTTATAGTAGTTTATAGCATCACTCAAAGCACTTTCTGTATTTAATATAGCACATCTTTGCACTCCTGGTTGGATACTAACTGCATTTCATTGGCTTGTACCTGTACTCTGCACAATGACAATACAGTTGAATCTAATCTAATCTAAAAAGAATATCACGTTTAAGAAGCTGGAATCAGAGAATTTAGACATTTTTTTCTTAAAAAACTACTCAAACTGATTAATTGAATATCAAGAATATTTGCCAATTAATTTAATATCAATTCATCGATTAATCTTCGCAGCTTTAAATCACATCGTAACATTGTTGTCATTACTACAAAACAAAGATATTTGCCACAAGAGAAAATGTATAAATCCAGATGCGAGTGACCCAGTAGAGTATGACACAGATATAAATCAGAGCTCAGCTGCTGGAGTTCCTCACCTTTATATTCATAGAGAGTGCTGCTGACCGCGGCCAGCAGGGACAGGGTGATCAAATCACCAAGACTGGCAGCGATGGGGGTGGCCACGTTGTCCGGGTTGATCCCCACCTTCCTGGAGCCGATGATCACTCCAATCATCACCAGGCCTACGTGGGAGAAGAAGTGAAGACAGGTCGGAAGAGAAGACAGAGGAGTTTGTGTCAAAAGGACAGAAAAAGGGAGGACAAAGCAAAGCTGTCATCACTTTCAACGAAGGCGAACGAAAAAGGTAAAGAAAAACATATTTCTGTGTGTGTTCTGAGAGAGAGCTTTTATTAGAGTTACACGACAACATAATGCTGACGAAAGCTTTTAGCAGAAACATGTTGGGTTTTCTGTACGTGGACATTTGTGCCACATTTGATGAAATTCCTCGCAGGCGCTCAAGAGGACGCGACTGCAAAGCGAAAAGATTTTGAATAAAAAACTAGAACATAACATAGAGGATGAATTATGGATAATGCAGCGATTACATGAGGTGGAACGGGTGATATGGAGATCGGTGCACCTGCTGCATGCTGAGGGTGTGCACATGTACTTGCTTTCTTGCTGAGAATTAAATGAGAAGATTGTAGCTTCATATTGAGTGGGATCAATCTCCTCATCTCATTGTAACGCAAATGAGAGCATTTCCTGAAATGTCATTTAATGCATTCAAATGAAGCGAAGAAAATTGGATAATCTTCAAGAAAAGTAAAAGACACAATGTTTCAGCTTCCTGTTTGTCTTTGCGTCTATATGTAAAGCAGCTGAATAAGCGTTACACCTCAGCTTAAAAGAGAAATTAGCTGAGCATGTAAACGCAAGTGTTCTCCGTTTGCTTCTATTTAGTGTCTTACTATGTGAGCACCCTGCCCCTGGTGCGTGGATCATCACTTCATACATCGTTTAATGTTTTAATGTGAAGAAACTCTCAACTGACCAAATTCTTACCTTTAAACACAAATTGTTACAAGTACGGAAGCCCTGAGGGGCTAAAGTGGACACTTTTTCTTCCCACCTTGCCCCTCAGGGCTTCCGTACACAAAGTGACTTCTGCATGAATTTTTTCTCACCTCTATTGGCTTCTTTTCCAAGATGAAAACGAGTTACAGTTTGACCGTATTATTTGACCATTTTAAGTTAAATTGCAACCATGATGAACCTTCAGAGATTAAGATACAGCTTGTTTGGATGTTCTAATAAACCTTCTGCACTATGTTTTACTTAGTTTGATACATTTTCTTATTATGTGTGTTATGTGGGATTTTGACGCCTTAGCATTTTGTATTAAGAGTTGTTCATACTGAGGCAAAACCATTGGAAAATACTGTTATTGATTTATTCAATGAAAGCATCCTTGGTTACTCACCTAAGGAAAGAGCAGCTACGAAGGCAGTGGTGATGCTGGAAGCACAGAGAACAGCTGCCTGGTCCAGTTCAACCCCCCCTCGAGAAATGGACCCTAAACACACCGCTGCCACTGCTGCCAGGAAACCAACCACTGTCGCCTGAACCTGCAGAACATTAATAAACGAGACATCACCAATAAGATTAAACTAGAACCACATTGAATCATACCCACAGTGTGGTGACACTTACAGTAAAACATCAGAAGTTAGACCACAGGGTGACACATGTACCTATTTGGATGCTTCTTCTCGCCCTAACTGGTGAACACAGTAAACTATGTGAGTAAACAGTATGTTACCTGTATCAGGGCCAGATTGCTGCACACCATGGTCCATTGTTTATTAGGGTCATCCATTTGGCCTGTGTTTGCCTAAAAACAAAGGAGATACGAAAAGTAATTTATATGAGAATGTGGGGAAAAGGCAGTTTTTTAAATCATTCAGTGAGTAAAGATTTGACTAATGTACGAGTTAGTTACATGTTATAGCTCATTGTTAGAAGAATCCCCAAAGCAGCAGACATGTAGACACTAGGTCTAAGTTAAAAGTGATTCAATAATCAAATAGGTGTCACTGAAACTTGGTCAGGTAAACAACATACTTAGCATATATGTCCTTCTACTATTATCCCATTTGCCTTACATTACACATCACTACTGTTCCTCAGTATTTTACAAATCATTTAGAAAACATTAAACACATAGCTATATCCACATAGGTACTAACTTCTTCCTAAGAAGATGATGTTCTGTACTCCAATATCTGCACCCCGCTCTAACCACTGTTCCTGTCTGGTAAAAAAAAGTATTACTGTACCCAGTAATTATTACTGTAAGTGTGTACTCACGACATTCATAAAGAATGACTTTGGTATAGGGACCCAGTTAGTATTTTTGATACCTCAGGTTATACAAAATAATTACATTATATGCAGGTTTCAATCATAACAGTAGCAATAGTTTGTTTTAAAAAGCTGCCTGATTGTTTAATGGCTTGTGTTTCTTACGCTGCTGTTATCATAACTTATAAGAACAACTGTGAAAATGAAACCCAGATTGTAAACCACAAAAAAAAAAAAAGGCTGGACGGGTACTAAAGATACATCCCAATATCATTCTGAATAATTTAACGATCATTAAATGATCAATCATAATCATACTTCGAGAGTTGCAGCAGGTCATTCCACCGTGCACTCTGAAAAACAAACTAACAAAAATATTTGTTTTTAATGCTATCATATGATATCAAAAGGTTTATTATAAAATGCATTGCTGTGTGTGACTTGCACTGAATCAGTTGTGCATGATAAACTGTATGTAGTGTGGTAAAAACTAACAGTGTTCTCATAAAACATAACAATTATTTAAGGCTAAAACGACCTAAAAATCATTAACACCTAGCCCGTCTTACAGCAGTGGAGAGGCGAGCAGCCAGGGTCATCTCCAGGTTTCCTTTGAGTCCAACCAGCGCAGGCACCAGGATGAACACCTCCGTTATCACCTTAAACACCTCCCAGTGCTGGAACACACACATTGGACATTAATTATTGTATTAACACTCACAAAAACATTGCACGCAAATATAAATTCACTTAATTACGACTCTTTCGGTTCTAAAATAAGATCATCTCCACCTTCACGGATGGACCCTCTGAACTTATGAATGCAGTTAAATAAGCAAATCACACGTTCTCGTCTAACCCAGTAGCCTGTTTCCACATCTCTGAGCATCGCCTGACACCGTGCCATGCTGCAGAGGTTCAGTGAGTTTAGTAGAACAGTTCAGAGTCTGCCTCATATTTTCTGACTACAACTCCAGTTGGCAGGTCCAATATGGTTTAGATCTTTAAATAGATGCACATATAAAAGAACAGTGCAGCTGCCAAGAGCGGAGAGATGTGGAGCAGGGGCAGGGAGCGAGGGAATATAAGATGAGAGGAGGAATTGACAGAGCAGGCTGGAAACGGAGAATGAAAAGAGGATAAAAAGGAAGAGATCTCAGCGGAAAATGTCCTGGAAGCACAAATATTATCAGTAATTCAGATAAACTTTAATGAGTGTAATGAAGTAAGGAAACATTTTGCTGGTGGACCAATTGATGAGAAATTGACCAACACAGAAACATACATGAATATTTAGTATAATATAAACAAAGGTCGAGGACCAGGATAAGCTTTTCTACAAGGCAACATAGTTGATTATTTTAAAGAGTTGGTGTGCAAAGCATTGTTGTTGTCGGGCCAGCAAGCCACACGTCGCATCCAAAGTCCATAAAGTGTTTTTTGTTTTGTTTAGTTTCTTAAATGTGTCCTTTATGAACTGATGAATCTGCATCAAGTAGAACAGTGAAGCACCATTAAAAAGGAAAAGGGGCTATGCCTCTTAGTTATGGATTATGAATGCCATGTTGAAGAATGCATGAAAACAAATCATTATTTTAAAAAGATTATCAGAGAGCTGAAGTGAAACTGGAATATCCAGGTTCTGTTTTGACATCCTTGGAAGTTATGTGGTCACCGTTATGTCAATTTGTCTAGACAGGGATGGTAATAAAACATTTTTTAAAAACAAGTTACAATGACATTATTACACTCACTGCATTTTTTTCATTTGGTTTTTTGCGGCTAACACAGAGGTGGCATAAAAACTTTGGTAACGCCACGTAAATATGCTAGTTCGATAAGCCATGACTAACTAAAGAAGCATTTATTGAATGTCACATATATGTTTAAATATCTTGACTTGCGCTCCTCCTTGATCAGTTGTCTATTGTGCACTTGTGCTTTAGCTCCACCCACCAACATTTAACACAACCAATGAGATCATTTCTTCCTTCTGACTTGTTTATGTCACAGCATCTGGGGAGGTGAGATGGTGATGAGGTTAAAGGGGGCTAAACAAGGCCACAACGAAGGACAGAGGGATGAATAAGAGTACAGTGAACGGCAGAGGTGAGCTTGTGTGTGTATGTGTCTATTTATACACATTGTTCTCAGGTTCAGGACTGATAGGTCGGCTGTCGTGTTGGGAGGCTATCTTGGGACATGGCCCACTTCTGTTGTAACGCTGCTGCTGCTGCTGCTGCTGCTGCTTCTTGGAGTGTGATCTCCCTCCCCACATTAAAATCTGATTTAGAAAGCTCAGGGAGGTGTGTGTTACACAAGACTCCATATGTTGAACCGAAAACAGCCCCACCAAGGGAAGCAGGACTGTTACAATGATTGTGCATGCAGTGGCCGCTTCGATACAACTGCATACATTTATCAATCTGTTTGTAAGGAAACGCTGCCCTCCATCTTCCCACCAACTGTGCCGTTGTTCCAAAATGATTCTGTCCACCAATTTAACCATCATCCATATTTTTTCTCTTGTAACTCTCCCCACAAACAAAAGGCATTTAAAAAGACTCATGTGGTCCCAGTGCTGCCCAATTCATTAAGAAGGTGCATGCAAACATCCAATATTTGATAAAAGGCCAACGTTGGTCTCACCCTATGTCATACACAAGGATATGAACATGAGACCATTCTTACCCAAGCAGCAGATCAAATCTATCTCTAACCCCCCCATCCATCCATCCATAGTCCTGGGAAGGTCCACAACGTTTCTACAGTACCAACCAAAATGTGTCCATAGCACAGAGTGGCATCAAACACTTTCTCAGATTCATACTCTTCTTCTCTACGTTGATTAGACTGATAATAATAAACTATTTTATTTTTGCCAAATTTCTTCAGCCTAGTATCCTCACCTAATAGTAATAGACGTTTAGCAGCGCACAATTGTCGACCAATGCAGCTTTCAGTGCCAATGCAGAGAGTAGGGTTAACCATGTAGCGAGGCAGAATGTAGGGGTGAGTAGGCCAGGGTCGTGGATAGAAGTGTGGCGAGTCTGACTCACGCAGGAGATGGGAGATCAGACCTGCAATTAATGTATGAATTGTTTTAAACCGTAACTATGATCTTTCCCTCACCTTAAGCAAGTGTTTAGGTTGCTTAGCCCTAACAATGCCTTAGCCATGGCTAATTTGCCATAACCATGATCTTTCCCTAACCTTAACATACTGTATTTGCCATGTGCAGATATTGTAGAAAGCAAGGCTTACAAAAATGATTGCATTGGACGTAAAAAAAAAGGTAAAGAAAATGAACTGTAAATGTCAGAACTGTGCAAGATCTAGGCTATATTTGTTTTGTTTTTTTCTGGTGATTTCACAACATTAACTTCTTTTGTTAAATGACTAAAATGGATTTTGTAGAAATCTAATGTGTATTTGTCTAAGTGAGGTATCAAAGAAAGTACTGGTTTAGTATCAGTACAGAAACTCGGTAATTGTATTAGCACTAGTATTAATGTTTCAGATGGTACCATACCCTATTCATCCATCAACCAATCTCTCAAAAAGTCTTAGACTTTCATACTTGTATAAGGTCCATAACAATGCCGGCGGAGACCATTCCGAGCCCTGACACCAGGTACGGCACTATAACCTGGGCAGCAATGAGCCAGGAGCTCTCTGGTAGGAAACCATATTCTGATCGAGTCAACTTCCATGTCACGCCACGTAACTTCTTGCCCTGGTAGCGTAGCTCCAGCTCCAGACGAGTCACCACCATGTTGAACGAGGGGTTGCTTGAGCACTTAGTTCAATGTATGGTTATCCCATGGTAAGTGTAACTGCAATCCAAGAGTCAAGAAATAATCCAATGTGTCCAAATAACATTTGTTTTGAGTTTCACCTGTCCTACGAAGCGAGCAGGGTGGAAAGAGAAACCAATCAATATTGTTGTCCTTGGCTTAAAAAGTGCAAGGGCAAATGTTTGAAGAACAGAGACACAGCGTTTGTGAATTCATAGTGGCTCCACAATGACAGGATTTACTTCAATCGTCATCAGCTTATATTAATCCTTTCTACCTCTGAAAAAAAAAGAAGAAAAAAGGTAGTCAGCTCAGTTACTACCACATCTTCAGATGTTCAGAAGTGAAAATCATGTGAAACAAGTGATAGATTGTCACTTAATTTTCAATTTGTTCCGATTAATTATCCTTTCCCGCGGACAAAGTTAAAGGCGTTGACTCTCACATGAGGGCAATGGAGCGTGGTATCTTTGGCCCAGTGGTGAGTCAGCAGCGATGAGGTATCCATGTGTCAGCACCACACAGGCATTAACATAATTTCCTTCACAGTGTTTTCCTACTAGCACAGATGTTCCACATCTGCAGTCAAAGACTGTCTTTAACCAACACTGCCTTTTACAGTAAAGGTTAGTAAGATGGCTTTGACGTCCACACAGGTTAAACAGAACCTGACGATGGAGAGTTCCTGATTCCGTCCAGTTTTATCTGATCTACTCCAGAATCCATTTGATGTAGTTCAATGTCTTTAGAATGGAGTTCATTGTTTGTTGGATCTAGTCCTCCATCCATTTGATCCAGTCTGAAATGTGGTTGACCAGGGTGAAGGCACAGCTGTATCCTGAAAATGATAGTAATGCTCACGGTGACACCTGAATGATTGACGGAGGCAAGATGATGAAGAATAGTCCAAAAGGTCTGGACAGTTGGATTTTCCTTTATACATTTGTCAATCCAGCTCCTGTTTTGGCAGGCACACAATAAATGAAGAGGAGAGCAAAAAGAGCTCTGTAATGTCAATAAGAGATGCTAGAGGTCCACTGACAAGATGCAGCAGCCGGCTTCCGGCAGGCTGGAGTGCTCCTTTCCTCCTGTCAGCGTCAGGATAGTCCTGCTCCCTCCGCTCTGCTGTGACGTAGCAGGGCTGACTGCGCTGCCCGACATGCATACTCATGAGGGAAACAACCGGTTTACTGCCTCCCCTCTCGCTCTATTCCGTGCTGCGTGTCTGCCTCTCACCCTACCTCCCCCTTTCCATGTGACATCCCTCTTTCGACGTCGGCCGGTCTCGCTGCGTTTCTCCCTCTCTCATCCCTGATTTTTCTAATCTCTCTCTCTCTCTCTCTCTCTCTCTCTCTCTCTCTCTCTCTCTACATCGTGACTCATTCTCTCTCCGTCAGTTCAAACCATCTCTAGCTCAGGTCCACCTGCTATATTTGAATGTTCGCACTGTGATCCTGACATAGGCCCTGGTACTGTACCTCCTCGGTCTGTAGCATAACATGTCCGAACAAACACACACTGTACTGCGTGGCTAAAGCATTGTCCTGCTTTCAAGAAGCTTCCCTGGACTAAAATATTGATTTCAGAGCACTTAAGGTCACAAGCATCTACAAATCACATCTACAACAGGCTTCTACAATGCAGTCACTTTCTCTTTTGATTAACAACCATGGCTATTATTTTGATTCCCATTTCACTAGTAAAGGTTCTTTTGGATTTGAATTGATTTGACTTTTTTCCTTCACTATAATAGACTAATAAAATAATCAAACTGTCACTAGACACAGTGCATCTCATTAGCTTTAAATATAGATCCATCATACATTTTCTTTCTCAGATTAGCAATTTGGTAACGGACTTTAATAAAGTTTGGGGACTCACAAGAGACAAAAAAACAAGGTCAAAATCTAAGCATACTGACTTTTAATTAATCCCCTAGTTTGGGTCAAAATGTTGGATCCTACATTTCCCACAATACATCTTAATAGCGGAGACATTATAAATGGAGTGCTTTTATATTGCTCTTTTCCAATCCTCCCAATCACATGTCAGCATTAACCCATTCACACACATTCGACATGCTGACTGCTGGGGATCAAACCACCTACCTTCCGACCGGTGGACAACCACTCTACCTCCTGAGCCACAGCCATCACCACTCCTTGTGATTAGTAAACTTAACTTCAGAAACGTGACCTTTGATGAATCAAACAGTTAAATCCAAGTTTAGGACAGAAGTAAACAAGCTGCACATTCAGTTTTATCGTATTTATCAAGAAGATCCCATAGAACCTGTTACATGTGTCCTCGACACACAAACTCACAACATCTACAAGCCTTTGCTACATGAAACGTATGTAACTTAAATTAAAAATTACATTGAATCCTTCCGTTCTTATTCTGATCAGAATGCCAACAAAAGACCGACCAGGGTCCACTAACACCGGTGTTTGCACGCGGAGCTGCATATTTCATGCGTTTCAAATTTTATCATATATTTTATCTCATAACAATGCAATTAATCATGGATTGCAAGTTTGTTGATTTATAAATATAAGCTAGCAAGTATTACCATCTGGGTTTAATTGCTACACAGAACTTTCACATGTGTTCAGGTGAGACTCATATCAGCAGTTCATTTTCACATTGTGTTGTTAATTCCATACAACGAGCCACAACATCTGATGGTTACAAGAAGAGCCGTATGTCATCAGCATCGATACAACTGCCCAAATGGTGTGTTTTTCCCCCTCTTTTGCTCACCTACACAGTTCTCCTGTATCACTTGTACGCAATAAAATAAACATAATGAATATAGTCTCTGGCCCTCCCGCACTCTTGGTCTGTGTTGTCACAGTTTGGCATAAAAAATGTTTGTCACAACATTAACAGCGTATAACGCCCCGGGCTTCTGGGAAGCTGACCAACTATGGACACGTTCGGGTTTAAATCAACTACTATAACCCCATTTTACATAAGTCATCATGGCTGCATTATTTTTGCTGTGACGATGATCAACATTTTAGTAGTTCAGAAACGAGTCCATTTCAAGTAATCTCATGGAGGCGTCCAAAACCATTTGCATAATTGTGTAATGCAGCCCAAGCTTAGTAAAGCTGAGTGAGCCATAACTTGGAAAGCAATGGCAAACGACGTGGGTTTAAAAAACTGAAAATGCCTATTGGCGGACACAGGATGTAGGACGTTACGTGTGGGATATAAGTTGAAGCTATGACAACAGGAAGAGGTTATTTAGATGAGATCCACAACCACCACAGGCTACAGTAACAATCCTAATTGCTGATAGTCTTTATCTCCTTTCTGTTCAGATAGGCTACTCTCCATGTCCTTCTACGTCCCCTGTGCTTTGAGACACAGCACTCAGCCAAAACTCATTACTAATTGTCCTCCATCAGACACAAGAGGGTAACAGATACTGGAGAGGAGAGAGGGGAAGAAATACTGATGAGCAATAGATGGAGTGAAGGGAATAGGCCGTGTGAGGATAGACGCGTGTCTATCAGTGGAGGATGGTACAAGTACCAGCTCATCATAAAGCAGACAGCAGTGTGTCTGACTTCCCTCAGTCCAGCTGGATGCAGACCCCTGGCAAAGGATAAGCTCTTACCTTACCAAATCAAACTGACATCGATGTTGTTAACAACAAAAACAAACAACAGTTCTATTTTTTTTTTATGGTCATTAATTTTTGTATTTATCACAAATTGCAATTGTGTTGTAATCGTGTATCTATTGTTTGGCTCTCCTGTCAGCGTGCTGCATTCGCTGTTTATTTGCGGATCGCAAACCAACTTTAAAAAAGGTGCATACGGCCACCTACAGTATCAGAGTGAATGGATGCTGTGCTTGTTAAGTCAATGAAAGCAATTTGACTGCGTATTATAGGCAGATAATTTGTCCGCTATAACTTCATTATAGGAAAACATAACAATATTAATTTCCTATGCATCCCTAGTGGGAATGTGTCCCAACATGTGCTTCTTGTGACCAACTTGCACCTGCATTTTAGCAAATATTTGACAATTATTTACAAAACTAACATATAAGCTACCTTAAAGACTAAAATAACCAAAAGACTGTCTTGCAAAATTGGCAGTCGTAGCAGCTATAATTAGAGTAGTTCTCCCACAATGCGCTGGGAATTTACAGTCATGCGATTATAGTTAAAAGTCATGGTGACTGCCCAGATGATCAGACAAGATGAAACAGACATTGAGTGTGGCCGTTCACACTGTTTAGAAATCAGTTTCACACCATAACATGGTTCTGATGAGTTAACCATCAGTGCTTTTAAAAACATTGTTCTGATAAAAACAAGCTACTGCTAAAACACAAAATAAGCTAGTTGAAGAAACTGCCATTGGTAACTATGCGCCAAAGATTATCTTTTCAATCCGACGTCAGTGTTGGATGTGATGATGTCTTGGTAGTTGGGCATGAGGCTTGGTGAACCGATCAGGACAGAGATCTTTGACTTGTGTTTCCTTCAGCCTAGCATAGAGGCCGGGAGTCAAGAAAAAGACAACAGCTGAGATTGAACGGACCAAAAAACGGCACATAATGTCGATAAACTAGCAATTTATCAATGGCAGGTAAATACAACACTAAAAGCATCACTACTGGTTGAGAATAAATTATAATAACTTAAAACACACAAGTTAAAGAAGATGTAACACATATCCACAGCTGTCATCATTAGGTTGCAATGTACACTGTCAGTTCAATGTCTCAAAACCAGCCTCATGGCCGTGCACTCACCTGTACACCGTCCAGCACCTGGCCAGCCATTACCATGCCCATCCCAGCGAGCAGGTAGGGAAAGACCACCTGGAGACAGATAGCAATGGAGGACTCATCCTCCATTTTGGCAATAGACACTTTAGGCTTCTCCTCTGCTGCCTTTTTAGGAGGAGGCTGTAGCACTGGGGGTAAGATGAGGTCATCTTGGCCATCTATGGTGCTGGCCACACTGGGAGACCCACCCGGGCTCTTCCCCTTGGAGCGGGACTTTTTGTTCTTTTTCCTCTGGCGGGTCTGTTGCGGTGGTTTATCCTCACCGGGCATGATGGCGGTGGTGTTTGTCAAGAGTGGGGTGGTGTTGGCTTAAACTGGGCATACGGAATAAAATGGGACATTTGTTGGGTCAGGTGTTGTTTTTATTACATTTGTACCCAAAAGAATAGCAGTAAAATGTTAACTGACGAGTCAAAAATATTACTAGATATATATCATTACAAAGTAGTTAAGGCCAAACTGGAGTGTACAAAGAAATACACAGTTTTTAGTTTTCCTTTAGCCTCCAATCAGTTGATA
Source organism: Cottoperca gobio (assembly GCF_900634415.1). Lineage (NCBI taxonomy): Eukaryota > Metazoa > Chordata > Actinopteri > Perciformes > Bovichtidae > Cottoperca > Cottoperca gobio. The sequence continues at coordinate 19,451,522 of NC_041361.1, forward strand.
AAAATCTAGAGAACATTTTTATTGTTTATTTTACTTCCAATCAGTTGTTGATCTACATTAAAACGTCCGCTTATTCTACTCTTCTATTTACTTAGCTACGTAGCTGCAGCTTACTAAGCTAGCATTAGCCTTCAATTAAAACTCCTCATTACAGCTGTTACAATAGTTTATACAGTGAAGCTTCAGCGCTGTACAAGGATGATTAACATCAACTGTTGTTTAATGATGACGGTTAGCTTAAGTTAGGTGTTAGCCGGAATGTCTGATTTTCAGCACCAAGTGTTTTCAGGAAAGCTAGGTAGCTGCCTTACCAATGTAGTTGTGATAAAAATATGGACCAGATAACTCATTCAATGGTTTTACATTTAATTTAAGTTATTTATCTGACTGCATTGTTATTGATTTATTCATATGTTCAACTCGTCTGATAACCTTTTACTGCCTTTTGTCAGTTTCGAGGATCTGTGCAGTAGCTGTTAATGAAAGTTTAGAAATAAATTAAAGTCTCCCCAGCACACAACCCAAAAGTAAAACATTCACATGAATCATATTTTCAATTAATGTGTCCATTTATCATTCTGCTTTTCAATTTGTTTAGCCTGGTAACAGTCCAACATTATTATTTTCTGTATTTCCATTTTTTTTATCCAGTAGTGTGACTGGTTCTCAATATACAATATAGTAGCCTATAGGTCTACGTTGTCAGCTTCTCACTAGTAGATCTAATTTAATCTAATTTCTTGACTCAGTTTTCACAAGTGTGAAAAACTCTTAATGCTTTGCCTTGCTAAATTATTTAGACACAAATGCCATCCTTACATACAGAAGCACACTACTCAGAAAACTGCCACAACTATAATTATTAAAGGCTGTAAGAAACAGGACATCCCATCTGTGAGTGTTTTGTGTTACCACCTATTCACTATTTGCTTATTGCACATTCGACTATTAAATCAAGCCATAAATAAATAATATATAAATAAAAATAATGTCAAGTCAGAACAGAACATATACATTGATACAACCAATCGCCAGTTTGCCTTGTACAATGTGTATGACTAACTTTCAACGGCCTTCATCATCTAGTAATAATGCAATTATGCAATAATGCAAGTAATAATCTGTAGTAATAGATTATAGTACTACAGATTATTTAATAAATCGATGGATATCACAAGCAACCATGTACATCATTTAAAATATTTAAATGTAAATTCAAATTATTTCATTGTGTATTTTAAAGCCCTGACGCTGTGATAAACCTGTTGCATGGCATTGTCTCATTTATTTTTGCTTGCTAAAGACGACTTCTGCACAGTCCGTGCATGGCTGTAGAACATGATGGGGAACTGACAGCAGCCCCTTCAGCACTCATATCTGTCTACGTGATGGGTGTATTAATGAACCACTCAGTCAATCCAAGCCATAAACACAAAATAACGTTAGGATACTGCTCTAAACGAAAAAAAACACAAATATTTATACACACAGTATCGACGACAGAGTCTCCGGAAATCCCACGAAATGTCCAAATATATCTGCAGCTCCATTAAAGGCGTGTCAGATTAATAAAACGCCAGCAAACAATCTTCTGTTGACATGCATGCCTCCACTGCAGGCTGCCATGTCTCCATACCATAATACCACTACCCGGTAACTAAGGGTAACGCAACCAGACGCTCTCTGATTGGATAAACACGGACAAGTCCAAAACGTGTAGCCCCGGCCCCCTGTGGAGAAAGTGAGCAGTTGCAGACGTTTGTGAAATAATGTATATGAATTACAAATGTTACATGAACTATTGGGTTTTCACTCTGCAATGTCAGGAGTTTAATAATATAAACTCACAATACAATTGTTTACCCCCAGCAGAACATTTAACAGTTTGATTGCTGTATTGCAAATGAAAAACAAAGATGTTAGTCTCCAAAGCCCACCACGGAAGCCATTGGAGGTTTTACAGAAAGCAAACATGAGTGAAATCAGCAATTATAAACTACTCCTAATTCTAAGGAATTCATAAGTAAAGCAGCCTGCACTACAAAGCCATGGTTTCTGCAATTAAAAGAAAATGTGTAGAAGGCATTGCTGTTAATGAAGACACATGCTCAGTAAACATACCCTCATAAACTTAAGGTAAAATAGCACATTACTGCTGGTCTTTCTTAGGCTACCGACAGCTGTATTAAGCCTATAATACACACAGTAGAGATAAGTTTCTCTATTATTATTATTATTATTATTATTATTATTATTATATTATTAATAATAATAATAATAATAATATTT